>NW_017731458.1:991843-993334 GCF_001890085.2 Hipposideros armiger | reverse complement strand
AAAAAAAAAAAAAAGCAGAATATGGCGTTGAAACCTCATATACGAGTATATAAAACAAGTTACTTGGTAAAAATATTTCCCTTTGTTAGTGGTCCTAAGTTCTTTTTTTTCACCCTGTACGAGAAGGCCAATAAACTGCCACCAAGTACAAGTAATAGAGGCTCCCATGGGTAGTGAGTCTGAAGGGAAACGGGATATCAGAATCCCCATGTGTATAAGGTTTGAAAACTACCCCGGTGTTCTCAGGGTCACCCACTCCTTCCCAGTTACAGAACTGCTGCTTTTTCCAGTTAGAATCATACTTCAGAGCCTTGCTCGTTTGGGAGTCAGCCTTAGCTTGCTGAGTTTAGAACACATTTACAACTGGATGTTCAGGTTCTCACTTATAGAACAGATACCTAAAGCTGGCTTTCTTGAATTTGTACAGCATAAAAAACTACATTTTTGAGTTTACAGCCCTGGAATTTAGAATAGAAAGAGATGAGCTAACTTTGAAAGATCAGAATATATACTTTCATCCCCTCTTTCTCCTCCTCCTCTCCTGCCTCCTTTTTCTTGGCAATTTGGCTTTTCCCCCCAACACTTTACTAAAGGCACTTTCAAAGGCCACCAACTCAAATGGTCTTTTCCGGGTCTTCATCTCCTTTTCTGCGGAGGCATTTCACCACGTTGCCCTCTTCTTTCCAAGAGATTAGTCCCCCCACGTCTCCTTCTCCCCTTTTGACCTCCCATCCATTCAACATTGGAATTGCCTAAGGTTCCAATCTGGTCCCTCTTTTCACTATTCGTGTTTTCCTTGGTGACTTCCTCCTGCTTTGGCATAAACTCAAACTCATTTCATTGCCTTCAAGTTACCTGACTATCTGGTCACACCTACATACCTTTCTCATATTTCCTGCCACTCCCTTCACCCAACCTCTCACATTGCCACACTGGACTGCTTCTTACTCTTCTCAGAATGTATTTTCAAATATTCCCTTTATGGCTTTGTTCATGCTGTTTTCTTCTACTCCAAATGCACTGCCCATGTCACCTGAATATCCCTTTCTACACTCCAGAGCTTAGTCCCACGCTTACTAACAACTTTATTGAGGCAGCACTGACATGATGAACTCCACATATTCAAAGTATACAATCTGAAAAGCTCTGAGATGTGACTATGCCTGTGAAAGCATCACCACACTCAAAATACTCATCACCTCCAAAAGTTGCCTTGTGCTCCTTTGTAATCCCTTCTTCTTGCCCCTCCCCACCTACCCTGCTTTGCCAGACAATCACTGATCTGCCTAGTACCACAGATTAATCTATATTTCCTACATTTTTATATAAATCACAGAGTATGTACATTTTTCATGTGGGCTTCTTTCACCAAGCATTCATTTTGAAATCAGTTTTGAAATTCATCCATGTGGTAGTATGTATCAAGTCATTATTATTATTATTTTTTAAATTGGGGAATTGGTGGAAGGGGAACAGACAAGTTGCTGTCCT
>NW_017731458.1:982917-991632 GCF_001890085.2 Hipposideros armiger | reverse complement strand
TTCAGCATCTTAGCTGCAGAGGGCAGTGTCACTGGCCCTCATATGTGGGATCTGAACCGGGGCCCTCTGGCGTCCCAAGCCAGTTCTTAACCAACACGCCACTCGGCCGGCCCACAACAGTCATTATTTTTAATGCTGAGTAGGAGTCCAGTGTATGGACATACCACAGTATGCTTATCCAGTCACCTACGAAGACATTAGGGACGTAAACATTTAGGTTTGTTATGTGTTCTCTTCATGAATTGACCTGTATTACTTTGTTACCATTATTTTTAAACAGATAACTGTATCTTTTAAAAAGACTGAAATAAAAAGGAAAGAATCTTATATACTCATATTTACCCATATTATTTCTAGTGCTATTTATTCATTTGTGGAGAGCCATATTTCCATCTGGTGCATTTTTTTCTGCCCAAAAGACTTCCTTTAACATTTCTTGTACTGTGAGTCAGCTGATAAGGAATTGTTTCAGCTTCTGTATGTCTGAGAAGTCTTCACCTTTGTTTTCAAAAGCTATTATTACTTGGTATAGAATTGTAGGTTGATTGTTTTTTCCTTCAATACTTTAAAGATGTTATTCCACTGTTTTCTCACTTTTATTGTTACTGATGAGAAACCTGCTACACGCTTATTTTTATTTCTTTGCATATAATATATCTTTTTCCTCTGGCTGCTTTTAGGGTTTTATTTTTATCATTAGTTTTGAGCAATTTGATTGTGATATGCCTTGGTGTCATTTTATTCATGACTCTTTGTGTGTAAGTTCTGGGATCTGTGGGTTTACAAAGTTTTCATCAAATTTGAAAAAATTTCAGCCATTGTTTCTTCATTCCCCCCCCCCCCCCCCCCCGTCTTTCCCTTTTGTTTGGGGACTTCATTTACACATACATTAGACCACTTGATGTTGTCTCACAGCCGATTGATGATCTGTTCCTTTCCCTGACAATTTCTCTTTTCTCTCTGTGCTCATTTAGAATAGTTTCTATTGCTATGTCTTCAAGTTCACTATTTTTTACTTCTACAAGGTCTAATATGTTGTTAATCCCATCCAGTGTATTTTCATGCCAGATGTAGTTTTCACATGTAGAAGTTTGATTTGGGTCTTTATGAATATCTTCTATATCTTTAACTGTTTGTTATATACTACTGTGATAATAAGTATTTTAATGTCCTTGTGGGCTATTTCTCACATCTGTGGTAGTTGTGGGTTGGCTTTGATTGATTTTTCTTCTCATAAGGGGTTATATTTTACTGCTTTTCTGCAGGCCTGTTAATTTTTTTGATTGAATGGTAGACACTGTAAATTTTACCTACTTGAGTGCTGACAACTTTGTATTACTATAAACATTCTTGAGCCTTTTCTGGTTTGCAGCTAAGTTACTTGGAAATAATTTGACCCTTTTGGGTCTTGCTTTTAAATTTGTTAGAGGAAACCAGAGCAGTGCTCAGTCTAGGGCCAGTTATTTCCCACTACGGAAGCAAGACCTTCTGTGTCCTATACTTAATGCCCTGTGGACTGACTATGAGGTTTTTCAGTCTGGCTGCTGAGAACAGGCACTTCTCCCCACTCTCTGTGAGTGCAGGCACTGTTATTTCTGATCTTCTTGACTTTTTGTTTTGTTTTGTTTTTGTCCTCTGGTAGTTTTCTTATACACATGTGCTGATCAGTATTCAGCTGAACACTTAACAGGGACCCCTGCAGATCTCCAGAGTTCTCTGTGCCACTCTCTCCTCTGGTACCGTGCTCTGCAAATTTTAGCAGCCTTGGTCTCCCAAGCCCTGACTCCACTATGGTTCTCTCTCCCGGCGCCATGGCCTGGATATTCTCTCAAGGCAGTACACTGGGGCAACTGTAGGGTCACCGCGTTTGTTTGCTCTCTCATGGGTCACTGTCCTTCACTGTCAGGTGTCCAATGTCTTCAAAACTATTGTTTCATGTATTTTGTCTGTTTTTTTTTAGTTGTATCAGGTAGGAGGGTAAATCTCATCCTTGTTACTTCACCTTGGCTAAAAATGGACGTCTGCCACTTCTTAAACTTAGAGATATCCTTTTAAGCCTAGTACAAACACCACTTCTCTTTGATGAAGTTTCCCCAAAACACTTCCCCCATTTCTCACTCCCATCTAAAATATATGCTGACCTCTGTGTTTTAAGCCACTCTTTCTACTCCAACAAGCTCATTATGAGTTATGCATTCATCTCCCTTGAGAGACCACAAGCTTCTTGATGGCCGACGCTGGTCTCTGTATGCCTATGCCTAGCACGATTTCTGATATGTGACTGAGCCTTGATAAATATTTTCTCCCCTTATTTCTATGGTGCTTGTTAACCAACACTGATTTTTATGTTATTTTTACCACTGTAACCATTGTAAGTATACAGTTCAGTAGCAGTAGTGCTAAGATTATTCATTCACACTGTTGTGAAACAGATCTTCAGAACGTTTTCATCATACAAGTAGAAATATATATTTTAAAAATGAATGAACAAATTTGGTGAAGACTTGTAATCTTACAGGTAAACCATGGAACAGAAAAGGTTGATCTGCTCAAGGGCTTACAGCTCGCTGGTGGTAGAATTAGGCCCAGAAGCCACACTGTCTGTTTCCTGTCAAATACGCCTTTCTACTAGGTCTGTTAATTCAACGCATATGCTGAATAGAGAAGGCCAAGAATCGCCATGCATCAGGGAAGCCTCAGATGTGGAAAGCCAGAGTTTACTAATTCTAAATGGCATGATTTAGGTAGGCTGGGCTTGGGTGTTTTCATTTGTCTTGATTAGCAAG
This sequence comes from Hipposideros armiger, assembly GCF_001890085.2. NCBI lineage: Eukaryota > Metazoa > Chordata > Mammalia > Chiroptera > Hipposideridae > Hipposideros > Hipposideros armiger. The sequence continues at coordinate 988,846 of NW_017731458.1, read as the reverse complement.
CAATAGAATATCCTTTAACAAATTGTTCCTTGATATTTTTTTCTGACAAGGAGCTCTCTGAGTCATCTAATACTATAAGGCTGTTTTCCTATTCCATTTTTTCCTTATATTCTCAAGTCATATTCTTTTCACTTTCTATAGTGTCTCTAGGCCTGGTATTTCTCCCTATGACCAAGATATAATTCTTTGCTTCATTTAGTAATGATTCTATTTTACCAAGAATGGATGTATGGATCAAACTGACTTTTCCACTGTGAAATTTTACATGAATTTACTGGTCACTAGTTGCTTTGTTTCTAAAAGAAAGGATATTCTAAAATAATCTCTTAATTTTTTCTGGTTATATAACGTTAATAATGACAATTATGGAAAATTGGACATTCAGTACTTTTTTTGGGGACAAGTTAAAAAGACCAAAAATAAAATATTAAATGCAAAACCCATTTTTTAAATAAAAAACCCCATAAATGTCATGTTGACTATTTCTTTTGGTCTCAAATTTGAAGAATAGGAGGCTCGGAACAATTTTTCTATGTGTCAAAGAGAGGAAGCTAAAAGAAATTGCTATTATCTTTTTAAGAAAGGCTGGAGGATGGGCTTTGAATTCAACCGAACAAACCTTCTCCCCTTTACATAGAGAAGCCTGGGACCTGCAGGGGGTCTGGCCAGGAACATACACCATGTGGGAACAAGAACACAAAAGTTAGGAATTTGTTTGCTGAGGCTATTTTAATGTTCTAAGCTCTAGAAAATACATGCCCCTTGCCCTCTCGAAATTCAGGGAAGAAAATGGTTCCAATTTAATCTGAAAAAATGATCTCTTACTCTCTTCTCTACTAGTAAGTTTCTTATCTGCACCCCAGTGCTTCATGTGACTAAGAGAATCATAAATTAGTGCTTGAGTCTTGGAGACACAGTGCCTTTAGAGCAGCGGTTCTCAACCTTCCTAATGCCGCGACCCCTTAATACAGTTCCTCATGTTGTGGTGACCCCCAACCATAAAATTATTTTCGTTGCTACTCTATAACTGTAATTTTGCTACTGTTATGAATCGTAATGTAAATATCTTTTTGTTTTCCAATGGTCTTAGGCAACCCCTGTGAAAGGGTCGTTCGACCCCCAAAAGGGTCGTGACTCATAGGTTGAGAACCGCTGCCTTAGAGGCTTCTGTCCCCATGTGTGCAAATGACATTTTGAACCCAAAGGCAGAACTTTTCATGCATTTCATTTTTTGGTTTATACTCATTTTTCTAGTCTGTCAGGATATTTTGAATCCTGATTTTTGTCATCTGAAATATAAATTATCCTTCCTGGGGTTGTACTATTTACAAACCTGATAGTATGTCTTCATCCAAGTCATTGTTTAAAGGAAATCATTCAAAAGCTAGTTCTACTCAGTTTCTTCTCACTGAACTTATGTTGACTTTCATTGCTTTTTTTTTTCCACCAAGTACTCATGAATTATAACAGTTTATTTTTAAAATTTTGCTGAAAAACTTACATTAGGTTCAACGAGAATTGCAATTTTTGGATCTTTGTTTGCATTTGCAGAACTAGGAGAACCATTACCTGTCTTCAGTGTTTTGGCACCTTTCCCACTCTCCATGGATGCTCACAGATCACTGTCAGTGGACGGGGTTTTGTAGCAAATGTCTTCCTGTGTCTCAGGATTGGGAGTCACCTGGAGGTCTGAACTAATAATGAGGCACCAGGTTGTCTCCTTTTTCCTAACTGGGCTTTACATTCCCTAATGCTTGTTTTTAGTTTCATTCCCTAAAACTTATTTCCTGATGGGTCAAATGAAAACACGTTCTATGTGTTCCTTGAACAATGATGTCTGTCTCTTCCTCGTTCAGCCAAGCAGGGCTCCTCCCTCAGCTTTGTTATTCTCCCCAAGCCTCAGCTCAGTTATAACTTCAGTCTTCCTGACAATATTTTTACAGGCAACTGCCATTTTTTTGAACATCCTTCTCTCGTTTTTCCTGGTTTTAAAATATCTGGGGCCGGCCGAGTGGCAGGTTGGTTAAGAGCTGGCTTGGGACGCCAGAGGGCCCCGGTTCAGATCCCACATATGAGGGCCAGTGACACTGACCTCCACAGCTAAGATGCTGAACAACAGTTCAACCTGGAGCTGGGCTGCCCTGAGTCGCCTGCGATGGCAGGTGGGTTGCCATGGGCTACCGTATGTAGCCAGCAGCCAGCATGAGCGACTAGCAGCCGCCGTGAGCAGCCGTCCAGAAGCCAGCGACTGATCTGCCTCGCCTGGGAAGAGTGCAATGATGGTGCCAACTTGGGCCAGTGAAGCAACGTCCTCCACAACTAGACTGAAGAACAAAAGGACAGCAACTTGTCTGNCAACTTGGGCCAGTGAAGCAACGTCCTCCACAACTAGACTGAAGAACAAAAGGACAGCAACTTGTCTGTTCCCTTTCCCCCAATTCCCCAGCGCTGTTCCCATCCCCCAATTCCCCAGTAAAAATCTTAAAAAAAAAAAAAATCTGAGTGATTGTTCTAAGTTCAGTCACACTGGTTTCTTTCATTTCCTCCCCTATTTGCTATATAAAACTAAAGATTTCATGTGTAAGGCGAATGTTCCTTTTCTTGATCATATTTTATTTTAAAGGGCTTAGTCATAGATTAACACTTTACATTTTCTGACACCTGCTTACTAAAGTTTAGAGTTTGACTATCCTTTGGCTTGCCTCATTTGTCATTCCAAATCCAAAATGAAAATCATTTTCTTTCAACAGACTCAACAATCTATTATTTTCATTTCAATTGTGTATTAGATTTTTTTTTCTTTCACCCCGAGGGAAAATTAAAATAATGCTAGGAAGAAGAATTTAAAACAGAGAGACACGGACACATTTCTACAAGGAGGAAAAAAACAATTAGCTCAAGTTCATCTTGAGGGACAAGAAGGCTTCCTGGATCTGCTCTCGGCCATGGATATCTAGTTCTGGTTGGTCTGGTTGCTGTACTTTTTTTTAAAGAATGAACTCATCTCCTCCCTCCTTTGTCTCTGCACTTCCTCCTTCTCTTCCTCCCCCTCTCTCCCTGTGGCCCTATTCTTTCTGCCTATGGTAACATCAGCTGTTCAGGAATCAGGATTTTATATAAGTATACTATACTTAACCACGTATTTTATTGGAAACAAACACTGTTATAGTTTCACACCGTCATTCAGTGTACATTCTCTGAGCATCCACTGCAGGTTCAGCTATGGGTGGTGGGAGGGATACAAAGGTGCCTCATTTGTTCCTCTCCCTCAAGCAGCTCTCAGTCTCTTGGGGAAGATGGCATGTACCCTCTACTGCCTGATACGTGCTATGATGGGGCCGCGGGTTGGGGAAGCATCGGGGATGAACTGGCTTCCTTTGTCTATCACAACCAGGAAAGCCCTGATAGAGCAGGTGATCATCCCGCTGGGTCTGCAAGGGCCTGGAATTTTATCAGTTGGGAATGTGATAATATTTTCCTCAGAGAAGGAAAACGGAATATGCCAAAGCTGAGTGGAGAGAAACAGCTTCCAGAGGAGCTTCTAAGGTTCCATGTCAATGAATTTCAACTTTATCATATAGGTTATGGGGATAAAATATGTATAAAAATATACAATTATAATATTATTAGCATTGAGGTTAGGGAAAGTCTCCACCCCCTGTGCTGCCATGACAGGTCTGACGAGAGCCAAATATGGACAAAAATCCCTCCTCCTGACGGGAAGGAGTGGTCAGTGAGGACCTGCCTAGGAACGCCTATAATGCCACCCCTAAATCTTGAATAGTTCGTGCCCTCATTTTATAAGTAAGTTCCTAAGCTCCTTTGTTCTTTGGGGCAGTTGCTCTTCTCTCGGCCTGCTCGCTCTCCCTTCTTGAGAGTGTACTGTCCTTTCTTAATAAATTTGCCACTTGCTTGGCTTATTCGGTGCATCTTTGAATTCCTTCCTGTGATGATACCAAGAACCCGTTTTCTGGCAACAATAAGACTTGACATAAACACATGAAAACTTATATATTGAGTATTACAATTGACACAGTTTTTTCCTTTCCTAAAATGTATATACATATGTATATATATATGTACACACTCACACACTAAGTTTATTCTGTGGATGCCTATTTGCAAGTGGGGTTTCCTATCTGGAAATGTGCAGGCAGGTGCCAACTGCAAACTTCTTAGGATAACTGAAAACCATTGCTTAGAATGAGTGACGGCTCTTTCTGGGACAAGCAGAGGTGGTAAACAGAATCCTGGTCCAGTGCGGTTTATCTGTCAATTCTCATCTCAGTTCCACCTCTCCTGCACCCCTTTTCTCTGCACCTCAGCCCATGTCTTACCCCACCTCTCTTCACTGGGGCAGGAGAGAATGCTTGGTAATAATACTTTTACAAACATGAAGCTTTAAGGGTTAGATTTTTTTAATGTTACTTTTGTTACAATGGCTTCAGTGAAATGGCTGTTTTGTCGTGAAAACATCCATGCTCACCCTGGTCATTTTGTTTCAGTTCGTGAAACTGGTGGGGATCACTTGGATAGCAAGGGTACAGGCTGCTGGAGGTTTACAAGACCTGGGAAGGGGCCCAGAGATAGGAACAAGCACCTCCAGGTAATTCTAATCCTGATGCAGCCTGCACTTTCGGGGACCCTTTTCCTGAAAGACTGTTTGTTTTTCTCACGGCTACATGCTAGTTCATTGAACAGAAATACCATAATATATTTAACCTGTATATTGTGATGGACTTTGATATGGTTTCTATGTTTTCTTAATTAATAATGATGCTATTACATTTGTTTTTTTCTGCCCAGCATCATTTTCTGCTACTTCTGGGAAATGCTGGCCTCACACACTTCATCTCCAAACACTCCCACCCAGCTCTGCCTTGCCCTCTTCAAAAAATGCCCTTCCCTGGTCTTACTGGAGACTTCCAGATTCTGAGAGGATTCACGTCTCTGGCCAAAGTGATTGCCATCGGGGTAGGCATCTTAGCCACACGGTGACAATTATTGGGTTAGGGGGAACACTGCTTGGGGATTTTTTTGGACAGTAGTCCAGAAAACATGGCCCTTAAGTCCTCACTGGTGGCAGAGCTGGAAAAGGAGAACCTGGGAGTTCTCAGCAAACATTACCAGCCGCGTGGGAGCAGTCACTGTGGGAGAGTGAAGGTGGCAAGGAAAGAGAAGTAGAGATAAAAGGTGGAGACCGATCTGACTCCCTGACCCAGCTGTTCCTCTTACAAAGAACTCCGGTAGCAGAACTTTCTGAGGCTTGTCTGTCTGTTAAACACACATGACAGTTTATTTGAACACATAATTCTTGGGCCCTAACCTTTTCCCCTCAAAAGACAAAAGACGTTGCTCCATTGGAGTCTGGCATTTACTAGAGACAGAGGCAATCCTAATTTTTGTTCCTTTGTAAGGGAATCTCTCCCCGCCCCCACCACTCTATATGTTTAAATACTTTATATATTTTGTTAATCTTTGAAATTAAAAAAGGTCATTAAAGTAAAAAAAAAAAGGCAGGTACTTTACATCTTCAAAGTGTTTTCAGAATAAGATTTTCTTCTAGTATGTTTTCAACTACCATATTTTATTGAATATAAGATGCCTTTTCTGTAAGATGTATCCTTATTTTGTGTATTGCTAAGATGTTGCCCATTATCACTGTAAGAATCCATCCATTTTAAGTCACACCCCAATTTCAGATGTTAAAATATTAAAAACTGTACTTCTTAGAATCAACGAAATAGTCGTACTTTTGCTCAGTTCGTTTCTTTTTCAAGTACAACTATTACTTGAATGCAAACTTTTTGTCCTCCGTCCCCTATGTCTATCAACTTCTTTGTTGTTGTCCCCTTCCTCTGCATGCCAAGAGACATTCTTTTTTTTTTTTATTTTTTAAAAATTAAAAAAAAAGGGCCGGCCGAGTGGC
>NW_017731458.1:951560-982787 GCF_001890085.2 Hipposideros armiger | reverse complement strand
TAAAAAAAAATTTTTTTTAGCTGAACCATCCTGCCACCTGTTGGCAGCTCAGCAGCTGCTCTGCTCGGGCCGGGACTCAAACCTCTGTTGCTCAGAGCTCGCACTCTTGAGCGAGCTCTTAACCAACTGAGCCACTTGGCCGGCCCCAAGAGACATTCTTAAGCTTGCCTTTCACTATCGGTTCTATTTTCTGCAATACCAACTGTGTCATTTCCACATTTGAACGTTGACTTATATTCTTGAATATCTTTTCTTACTTTATTCAAATCATCGAACATTTTTTGTTTCTTCGCCAGCCTCTTCTTCATCTCAGTCTGTCCTGTGATCTTTGATCTGTTTATGTAGAATCTGTGCTTTCTTGAATTTTATTTAGGATAGTTTCTCTAATGTGAATTTTCTGTTATAATCCTTTTCAGAGAAATAGGCTTTTCTCTTTAAGTCTATCATCTGCATCTTTCTCGCTGCTGCTGCCTTTCTTTGTAGGCCTCACAACTAAGGAGACATCAGTTCAGTCCTGTTCTCCCACAAAAAGGCCATATGGATTCTTTAGGGCCCCTTCGTACAGTCCACCTGTTTGAAGTCAGCATCCATTTCTCAGCCTTTAAGTTGGAGAGCTGGCTCACGTGCACAGCCTCTAGCTGTGGTTTTGAAGTCTATTACTTATTATGAAGCTGCTGATCTGAGCAGAAGTCCCTGGATCTCGCTTTCTTGTCAGCTTACTGACAAGGGGAGTCTGAATTTATTTCTAGTCCTTCTGTTGTTTAAAAAAAAAATAAATGAAAAGCTGCAACCCCCAGCATACAACGTATTCATTGCTCTTCTAGCCCATAGCTCTTTTAATGGCTGGTTTAATATCTTAAAATACTTATTCACTTCTGTCCCTAGATGTATTACATTGCTTAGAGCTGTAATCCAGGAATCAGTACCAGAAAAGAGGTATGCATAAAGGGAAGGAAATTGTAGGAGTTCTTCCTTGCTTTCATACAGAAGGGGGACTGACTAAGTTGCTGTCTTCTGGTGGGCTGGATGCACATTATCAGTGGGGAAGGGCTACAAGTACCCTTTGGCCAGTGGACCCCATCAGCCCACTTCAGTATTCAACGATTATCTGCTGAGAGGCTTCCGAGTACCAGGCACTGATCTGAACACTCGGGAAACTGCAGTGAACAGTCCCGCTAACATGGGCTTATATTCTAGTTGGAATATACTGGGGGTGCCAAAAACATGTATACACATGACTTGTATTCATCTTTTGTTGTTGGTATATATTGAGTATTACAATTTCAATACAGTTTTTTCTTTCTTTCTTTTTTAAAAGTTTTTATTGGGGAATCGGGAAAGGGGAACAGACAAGTTGCTGTCCTTTTCTTCAGTCTAGTTGTGGAGGATGTTGCTTCAGTGGCCCATGTTGTTATTATCACTGCGCTCCTCCTGGGTGAGGAAGTTGCTCACTGGCCATTGGAAAGATGCTCATGGTGGTTCACGAAAGCTCATGCCTGCTGCTGGCCAGACCCACTGCAGCCTATGCCATCGCCTGCAACTCACGGCTGCCCAGCTCCCGGTCGAGCTGCTGTTCACTATCTTAGCTGTAGAGGGCGCAGCGTCACTGGCCCTCATGTGGGATCCGAACCAGGGCCCTGCTGCTCAGAGCTGGCATCCCATGCCAACTCTTAACCAACACGCCACTTGGCCGGCCCTTAATACAGTTTTTTCTTTTCTTAAAATGTATAGACATTTTCTTGGCACTGTCTGTGCATGATAAATAAACAAGTAGAGATCCAATGTGAGATGGGGATGAGAGCCATGGGGAAAAATCAAGTAGGGTAGGGGACAGGGAGTGCTGGGGTGGGTGATCATGGAAGGCCTGATGAGGTGACATGTAAGCACCAGTGAAGGACATCGTCCCTCTTGGTGGGCTGTTGGTTGAGTAACATTTCTAGTTTCCAGCTCTCCGGAAAGTTGGCATCTCTTTCTGTGTTTTCATGTATATCTCTATTGGAAGGCAGAGGAGGGTGAATTGCTGTTACCAAAAATCAGATACCTTCCATAATTATAATTATAAACGGCCCAAATACTCCATTAAGGAGATGGACCATTATTTAATTAGCCAAACTTCTATAGTTGGCCACCTATATTATTTTCAAATATCTTTATCATATACACACACACACACACACACACACACACACACACACACACATTTTTGTAAAAAATTGGGGAACAGCGTGTTTTTCCAGGACCCATCAGCTCCAAGTCAAGTAGTTGTTTCAATCTAGTTGCGGAGGGTGCACCTCAGTGGCCCATGTGGGGATCGAACCAGCAACCTTGGTGTTACGAGCACTGTGCTCTAACCAACTGAGCTAACTGGCCGTCCCTATCTTACTTATATATTTTTAGTTGGAATATAAACTATTGGGTTGTCAGAAAAGTCATGATGCATTTTTGCAGCGAAAAACATAGAAAAAATACGTCATGACTTTTCCGACAACCCAATGCTATGATTAGTAGCCAGGCATTCAAGGAAAGCAGTTTGGGAATACAGATCAAGGGCCCTCAAAACACGTACTCAGGGTCAGGGACAGAGGAGCAGGAGATCCATATGGCAGCAGCAGGCAGGCGGACAGCAGTGGCCGTGCTGGGCAGGGAGGGCCAGGAGCAGAGGCCTGTGGGACGTGGCCTCACTCCTCCACTTCCTTCATCTCAGTCAAGAGGTCCCATCTTCCCTGACCCCTGTATTCCCCAGGCTGCAGCCAGTGGCCTGCTTATTGGTCTACATCTAACCATGGTTTTCAGTGCGAGTTGAAAAGAACATAAACAAAATACAGCAGAGAAGCAGCTCAAGTGTTCAGTTAAATTCAGCAACGGAGCTCCTTTAATTAAGCAGATATTAAAGAGACAGCTTATGAGAAACAAGAAGCAGATGGCACTGATTTCTGGCTTTCATCCACAGAAACAGAACAGAGAATATAAGAAGTTTCTAGGCCTAAGATTGGGGTTATACTGAGGTTTTCAGCATCCAGACAGGCAAACGCCTGGACAGCTGCTGAGGGCAGATGGGTCCTTTGATAGCTTAATATCGCCAAGTTTCTAGTGACTCCGTAGTTACAGCAGCCAATGTTGAGACCATCTGTTTACTAGTGGGCGGAAAAGCTCACGACCAGCAGGTAGTCGCTACTGAGAATGAGATACAACCCAAAAGTCAAGTCGGCCATTTTCATAACCTCTGCAAAGCAGGCTGGCCCAACCACCACGGGAAAGGAAACCTCACCTGGGTTCAGGAGACATATGCATGGGCCATGTAGAACCATGGTATTCCGAAAGATTTTATTTGGGTTTATTTCAAGGTATTCAAATGCCATGAGATAGACCATTCACTTAGAAAGCTCTTTTGTTCTTTTCTACTTTTCTGAACAGGGAAGGAACATAACCGTGAATTCAGAACCATCTATAATATGCTGAAACACTAGTTGCTGTTTGTTTATTATTAACATGAAAAAAAATTAGATAAGCAACACTTATTTGTTGCAAAAGGTTTATAGTGAAAAATAAATAAATCTCCCTCCTCCCTCTTTCTCCCGGTACCCCATCTCTCCTCTCCCTCTCCAGAGACAAATACTCTCATGTACGTCCTGCACATCTTTCCAGAAATAGTGTATAATACACAAGATCATATATGTGTGTGTGTGTGTGTGTGTGTGTGTGTGTGTGTGTGTGTGTATGCAAACTTATAAACACACACACACATTGGTTAAGAGCTCGCTCAAGAGTGCGAGGTCTGAGCAACAGTGGTTTGAGTCCCGGCCTGAGCTGAGTTGCCGCTGAGCTGCCAACAGGTGGTAGGATGGCTCAGCTAAAAAAAAACAAAAAACACACAAAACTCCCCCTCCGCCACACACACACTCACGCACTCTTACAGCTTTTTTATTGGCTGTATTTAAAATGAACAGAGGCATAGTCAAGGCTCTGAGAAGTACTGCAGTAAAGAAACCTGTTTGACTTCATTAGCATATCCTAAACCTATTGGACTTTGGGTACCCCTCTCCCCCACCTTCCTTCTTTGGTGTAAGTTTTGATCTGTGGAATATATTCAGGACTCGCTGGTATGGCTGTATCAGGTATTTCTGCATGGCGTCTGTTCTGACTGGTCTGTGCTTGAGCTGTTCTTTTTTTCAATGTAAAGTTTATTTACATATTTTTAATCAGCCCTTCCATATTTTCTTTGTTCCTTATTTTCATATTGCCTATGCACTGTTCTCTTGCTGTTTTCTCTCTGGCTTATTATCTGCTTTGAGGAGCGGCAAGCTGTTTGCTGAATTCAGTTCAGCCCCTGAACAGGTGAGGTTATCGTCTAGGGTTGTCCTACAGCTTCAGTTCAGGTTGTGACCTTTCCTCATCCTCCCTCCACACTGCAGCATCCTGTGCCCAAGGCCATCTCTTCCCTCAGCTGACGTCCATCCTTCCTCTTCACCCTCCAGACACTGGGGTCAGCATGCCTTAGAAGTTTCCCTAGGCCACGGGCACTCTGTGTGGTAACCCTGTAACCATTTTTGCGCAACTGATTTTGATCGGCAGCTGCAGGCTTGCCTCTCCTTTGTTCCCACTCCTCCCTTCTTGAAAATGTATTCATTTTTGTTTGTGTATTTATTTCTTGGGAATAAGTATTGAATTTTATCAAATAGTATTTTTTTCTCCTATTAAGAACTATTAAATATGAATAGATAATAGACATTTCTAATGGACAGCCATCCTTGTATTCTTAGGGTATAGCCTCACTGGTCATGATGAATTACTATTTTAAGACACTCCTAGATCCAATGTTTGGGCATTTTATTTAAGATTAAAAAAAAAAATCTGCACTAAAGTGAGATTAGGCTACAATGTCCTTTTCTTGTACCATCCTCACTTGTTTTGGCCTAATAAAATGAGACACCCTTTTTCAAAAATTTATGTCTCCCTCTTCTCTCTGAAACTTGGCTAGAATTTGGTCATAAACTTTAAGTCCTAATCCTCTTTCTTTATAATTAAAAAAAAAATTTTTTTTTAAATTGGGGAACAGTGTGTCTTTCCAGGACCCATCAGCTCCAAGTCAAGTAGTTGTTTCAATCTAGTTGTGGAGGGCGCAGCTCTGCAGCCCACATGGGAATCGAACCAGCAACCTTGGTGTTATGAGCCTGTGCTCTAACCAACTGAGCTAACTGGCTGCTCTCTTTATAATTTTTTAAAGACAATGATCCTGGTTAAAATCTAGACTATCAATAGTATGTTTTGTTACTATAGTATGTTTTGTTACTTTGAGCACTTTCCTCCCAACTTCTAAGTAGATAACTTCTCTGAATGTACTTTAAGAAATTATCTGTAAGATAAAGAATTGGTCTGGACTTAAATCCCTACCACCTTTGGATTTCCATAATTAACCCAGGGATAAATGATTACAATCATTTTGCTTGTAAAACACAATCTGTTTCTTGAAATCACACCAATGATATGATACTTGACAATAAAGGAAAATAGCTAGGAAAAACAACAACAAATTAACCTTTCCTCAAGAAGTCAACAGCAAGTTAATGACTGTAACTCTAAGTTAAAATTCCACATGCGCCTGAATTTTCTGAGGGTAGGAAGGAAGGCTTTTATCTCTTATTTGTACTTGACCTCTTCATTCATAGGACAGGAACGTCAAGAATAAACTATAAAAGAAATCTAGCAACCTGACAGCCCTCTTCTCTTTCTTCCATTGATCAATTTTAAAGACATTTAAAATTCTCAAATATATTAAAAATAGGAGGGTACACAACTAGAAACATATCTCAGAATGCATACGAGTGTGGGGAAAGAAAGCAACCGAAGGATGCTAGGGCCAGATTCACATTTTCTACCACTTGTAGAGATATTTAAAGGGGTTGGAACCTGTTAAACAAGACCCAGATTGAGAAAAAATACTTCAATTTCCCAGGCAAAACTATTCATTAGTATAGGCATCCAAATTAGAACCCCTTTAATTGTCCATACTTTGCCATAACTAAATATTAGGAGGAAAATAAGCCTGCTTATTAGCGTTACAGACTTTCCGGTAGAGAGGTCTTCTCTATGTCTTTCCCTTCCATTCTAAACTCTTCGATATTTCTCTCAGCTTTATAATTATTTGACAGACGAAAGAGAATCTTTCAAAGGCTCATATGTTTATTATTACTTTTTGGTAATTCCTTAGTTAGATTCTTGTTTTTTCCCCAATAGATGACCATTAAACATCATTTTATTTATGGCATTTAAAAGCATTTAACTACATTAGATATTTAAAGATCTATTTTGATCTAGGACACAAAGTTTAATAACATAACATAAATCGTCTGTGCAGCCTACTTCTAAAATTTACTCCATACATTTATCAGCAAAAACGAACACAGTATAATGAATGAGCCAGGTGGACATATGATTATAAATATGCCTTTGTTTAGAGAGAGAAAAGCCATGTCTACACTTAAAGGAAAACAACTAATAAGGAATATGCGATTACTTCTGGCAACTTAGGAAACGTCTTTCAGGCAGACAAGGAACTGGATATTGAGCTCATTTCTGAGTCGCTGAGTTTTGAGGGGTGCTCATCTCCCGGCATCATGGTGGTGGAGCAGCAGAGACAGTATGTCACAATGGGAAGAATATCTGACTTTGGGGTCAGAGAAATACCCTACCCCAAATACTCCATGATCTCCTATGGGAAGAAAAACCCCGTCTCTAAAACAACTCCAATAAATAACCAGCAAAATCATTCCCTTGCTTAAAATGAGCAATTCACTGGTCCCTGTCACCCTCGGAATCAGCTCCCTATTTATATTTCTCACATTACTGTTCACAACACACACATATATCATCTAGGTTTACTATGAAGTTCTCAGAATACACCACATTGTATCACAACTCCATGTTTTTGTAGAGGTTACTGCCTTTCTCAGGAATTCCTTTAGTTTTCATGGACCTACATGTCCTCTTATACTTGCCCTCTGATTGGTTTATATTCATAGTAGACACATTCACCGATTATATTTGGGGTAAACAAGAAGCTGTGACAAAAATGAATTTTTCTATCTTTTGTATTAAATTGCATTGCGATTGGCAGTGAAGAGATCACCATTAGGGAAATGACTCGTCGGCTTAGCTAGAGGCTAGAAAAGTGGAGGGTCATTCCTAATCGTGAAACTGAGCCTGGATGCTAATTTTGCCTCCCGTGAAACAGATGATTTAAGTGGTCCTTATGAAGGAAAAAAACTCAACGCCCTAAAATTGGCACAAGACAAGCTCAGTGAGACGTCTGAAGAAAGATTTCATAGGTTTGCCACTTGTCTTTGTTACAAAAATCAAACGTTACCTCTTGAAGTGGTTCACCAGGACTCCGACAAGTTCTCCAATTCGACTCTCATGAGTTGGCTGTTTGCTGAAGAGGCAGACAATGAGGTCTTTGTTGTCCTTCGTATGGAACACTACGAGTTGGTCCTTGCCGTTGGAGACGCTCAGACCAGTCAACTGCAAAGATACAATGACGGAAAACTATTAGGTTGGTTCTAAGAAGAATACATTTAAAAATCCATTTTGTAATTTAACAACGAATATTTTTCTCAGTAACCCTCATGACTTTTAGTTTTATGAAGTTTCATGGAACAAGCAGATGGAAGGAAATAAAGAATAAAAACTAATGAAATTGAAAACAGAAAAACAATAGAGAAAAATCTATGGAAGAGCTGATTCTTTCAAAAGATCAATAAAAATAGCTAAATCTCTAGTCTGAAAAAAATAAGAGAGAAGATTTAATTACCAGTATGAGGAATGGAAGAGGAGATCTCACACTACAGAACACATAAACATTAAATGGATAATAAGAGAATATTTTCAGCAACTCTATGTACATGAATTTAACAACTTAGATGAAACCAAATAAATCTTTGAAAGCCACAAACTACCAAAACCCATCCCAGAAGAAACAGATAACCTGAATACTGCTATATCTGTTTAAGAAGTTAAACTTGTAATTAAAGCCTTTCAAAAAAGAAAACTCCAGGCTCAGATGATTTTACTGGTGAATACTACCAAGTGTTTAAAGAATAAACAACACCAATTCTCCATTTCTGTTTTTGAAAACAGAAGAGAAGGGAAGGGAACACGTTGTAACTCATCTACAAGTTTGAGGCCTGCATTATCCTGATACCAAAAATAAACAAAGGCCGTAACGAGAAAACTACAACCCAATACCTAATACCCTTCATGAACATGGATGTAAGAATGGCCAACAAAATATTAGCAAACTGAATCCAACAATATGTAAAAACAATAATACACCATGACCAAGTGATGTTTATCTAAGAAATGCAAAGCTGGTTCATTATTTAAAAATCAGTTAATGTAATCCATCATAGCAACAGAATACAAAAGTCACATGATCCTATCAATTGATGCAGAAAAACCACAGGACAAAATTCAACATCCATTCATGATAAAAATTTCTCAGCAATCCAGGATTAGAAGAGGACTCAATCTGACAAATGGCATCTACAAAAAGACCATAGTTAACGTCATACTTAGTGGTGAAAGACTGAATGTTTTCCTCAAAGATCAGGAGGAATGCAAGGATTTCCACTGATGCTACGTCATGCCAGAAGCCCTAGCCAGTGCAATAAGGCAGGTTTAAAGACAGTTAAAAGGCATCCAGATGGAAAGGGAAGAAACAGATGTCTCTATATTCAGATCACATGATTGCCTACATAGATAATCCCAAGAAATCTACAAAATAGCTCCCAGAACTAATAAGTTGGTTTAGCAAGCTCATCAGATACAAGGCCAACATAAAAAAAATTTCTGTATACTAGCAATGAACAATTGGAAACAGAAATTTAAAAACAAAACCATCCACAACTCCAAAACCAAAAATACTTAGATATAAACCTAACAAAATGTGTATAGGACCTGTACGCTGAAAACGACAACAGCATGTTGAAGAAAGAAATGAAATTAAAATGCTGATGAAAGTTATTAAAAAAAATCTAAGTTAATGGAGAGAAATAACTTACTTGTTCATGGATTGAAAACTCAAAAATGTTAAGATGATGTCAATTTCTCCCAAATTGATCTATAGATTTAATGCAATCCCAACCAAAATCCCAGCAGGGTTTTTTGTACATGTCAACAAGTTGACTCTAAAATGTAGATGGAAAGGCAAAGGAACTAGAATAGCCAAAAAAATTGGAAAAATAATAAAGTTGGAGGACTCACAGTAGCTGATTTTCTCCCTTATTACAAAACTACAGTAATCAAGACAATGTTCTTGTTAAAGGGATTGTCAAAGGGATAAAAACATAGATTAGTGGAACAGAATGGTGAGTCAGAAATAGACCCACACAAATATGGCCAAATGATTTTTCACAAAAGTGCAAAGGCAATTCAATGGAGGAAGGTTATTTTGGACATTTGGATAACTGGGATCATTTAGACATCCATGTATAAAACTTTTAGAAGAAAACATAGGAGAAAAAAATCTCTGTGGGCTTGGATTGGGCAAAGATGTCAGAAATGACACCAAAAGCATAACCCATATAAGAAAAAATAAAGTTAAACTGAACTTCATCAAACTTAAAACTTTTCTCTGAGAAAGATGCTGGTAGGAAAATGAAAAGACTAGCCATAGACTGAGAGAAAATATTTTCAAAGATATAACTGATGAAGATTTATGTCCAGAATATATAAAGTACTCCTAAAACTAAACAAAAAGAAAGCAAACAATTCAATGTAAAAATGGGCAAGATATTTAAAGCACTTCACCAAAGAAGACACATGGGTGGCAAATAAACACATGAAAGGTGCTCAAAACCCCTAGCCATTAAGGAAATGCAAATTAAAACTACAATGGGATACCACCACAGCCTATCAGAATGGCCCAAAACAAAACAAAAGTAATACAAAATGCTGGTGAGGATGCAGAATAACTGGAACTCTCGTATGGTATTGGTGGGAATGTAAATCACTGGGAAAACAGTTTGGCAGTTACTCAAAAAGTTAAACATACGTAGAATTACCATGTGACCCAGCAATCCCACGCCTAGGCATTTATCCTAAAGAAATAAAACCTATGTCAGCTCCATTCATAATCGTTCCAAATTGTAAATAACTAAATAGGTGAATGGATAAACTATGATATATCTATACAATGGAATGCTATTCAGCAATAAAAAGGAATTAACTAATGATACAGATCATTGATATGCAACATACACTGCAAAGGCATTAAGATGAGTGAAGCAGTCAGTCTCACAAGGTTACAAACTGCATGACTCCTTTTATGCGATATTTGCTAGAAGGCAGGATTCTAAGGATGGGCAACAGATCAGTGGTTGTCAGGTTTGAAATGGGGGGGGAGTCAGGCACAAGGGAGTTTTGGGGGGCGATGGCCGGCTCTATATCCTGACCGTGGTGGTTACACATGGCCATGCATGTGTTAAGACCCGTAGACCTGTATACCATAACCGCTATCAAAAGCTGATCTTATTTATTCTATGTAAATATGAAAAGCATAGCTCCTTGATGGTTTTGATCCCTGGGTATTCTATTTTGGTCAGTGAAGCAGAAGCCCGAGTGATTTCTCATTCTGTGGTTTGTTCCTCTACTGCAGAAAATACCAAAGTGCCACCTCCTGGCAGCCACAGGTGCTGTCAGTTTAGTCTGGTCATCAGCATGGACAGGGTATCCACTGGGGGCAATGTAGAGTGCCAGGCAGCCTGGGGTGGGGCTGCAAGTACCACAGACGCTGAGGGAACAGTCCCTGTTCTAGGCACATTCATAATCCAGTGGAAGAGGCAAATATCAAAGACCGTTAACAGTTCATCCATTTGGAAGGCCACTCACTTCCATGCCCACGTTTTACAGGTAAGGAAATGGGGGCTCAGTGAGGTTAGCTGATCTGCAGACCTGGGAGCTGGACCTCAGGCCTGCAGACTGACCCAGACCCATATCCTTTATCACAGCAAGCTTTTCCAAATATCAGGTACACATGAACAGAAGCTGCGGAAGTCAGTATTCCTAAACGTGAAGGGGGTACATTTTCAGAGGAGGTGAGCTCTGAGGTTGATTTTAAAGAATGCCAGGGTCAGTGCTTAATGGAGAGAAGAGAAACTATATAAGGAATTGGAAATCAGTTCACCAGCCCATGTAGATGATGGGCTTTCTGAGGCCACTGGTGAGAGACTATATCAATCTTTCTGCCACTTAGATGTATCCCATCAAGCTGATTTGGAGATGATTAAATTAAAAGTATCATTTTTTTTTCCAGTTTGAAAAACATTTTATGTCGGTGACGCTTCACTCTCATTTGATTATTTTATATACAAAACACAAAATTGAATTTATGGAGCACTTCACAAGAGAGCTTGATTAAAGCCTAATAAGATGAGAATTCAAACAGCATCACCCTGCCAGCATCTTCCAGGAGCATTAGCTGCAGGGGTTCAGGGACAGAGATTCAGCAAGTGAATGCTGAAACCATCCAGATAGAGGATCCCTTGCTAGATGCTGTCTGGGCCAGCGGAGAGGAGCCTGTGGCTTTTCTCAGCCACATTCCCACCTGAGGGTGTGAGCTTCTCTTCCTGCCTCTCCCTTTGCCTCCCTGTCTGGTGGCTTTATGCTGCTGTGCCTAGGAATTCTTCCTGCGTGTGCTCAGGCCTGTGGGCGCCCGGAGTCCCAGAAGGGAAGAGGGCGAATAGCACCTAACACCTTCTGCTACACAAATAAGGAAAGATCTTAAGGCCCTGCTGTCACCAAGGCAGGACGAACAGCACCCAGAATGCCCCCTGTTGCTCTGGGAGACAGGGCAGTAAGTGGTTGAAAACGCAGTGGAATAAGGTGTTGATCCCAATTCAGCCACGTGATCCTGAGTGAGTCTTTTAATTTCTTGGGGGCATCTGCCCCCTTTATTTTTGCAAAATAAAGATCATACACGATGCCTGGTCTGCCTTTAAAATTGTGGTAAGGATCAAATAGCAGCAACTCAAGGTATAAAAAGATAAATAAACAAAACCCCTCTGCCTTCAAGGGTTTTTACACTCTACGAGAAGTTATCTGAAAACCTCTACAGCAGTACGGTGAAAGGGAAGGTACTGTGTGGAAACCCATCAGTTAGTGAAGGAGCCACCACCTCAGTTATCGTTGGGCAGCCACAACACACAAATAAGTTTCTCTGAACAGAAGTGGAAACTCCTTCTCAAGGCTTCCCCCTATTAGGTACCTTTTAATTTCTCATAATCTGTGCGGTCCATTGCCATGATAAGTCTAAGCCTTCTTCTTTGGTCTTGAAGATTTGAATAGGGCAGATACAGTCTCTGATTATAACCCATCTCAAATCTCCCAGAACCTCCTCAGTAAGAAGGACTAAAGAGTGATCACAGCCAGACAAGTAAAAGATCCCACACCATCCTAAGGAGGAGGCTCATCTGAGGACTCAGGGCAGATGTCCTCCTTTGCAATGGAACACGTGCAAGACAGCAGACAGAAACAGAAAAGAAAATCTCAATTTTGTATTCTCATTTATGAAATAAGAGCGAAACAGACCAATATTAGAAAATGAAATAATTCTGAAAGATCAACATGATGAATTGAAAACACAAATAAGAAATGCCTTGATATCATTCAGCTTATCCATAGGTCATGTTTGTGTGTCATCTGTGTGCTTGTCAAGTTAGAATTATCTCCTTGCAGTCAGGCTTCATGGCTTTCACTTTTTCTCAGTCAAGTGCAAAGCTTTGTATTTGTATCGTTTTTATTTTACAATTCTTCACGGTATATGAATGAGTATTTCTCTTCATAGTAAGCCGGTAAATATTCAAATATATTTATTATTATATCATCACTATAATATTGGTTTTTAATTAAAAAAAATTTTTTTTTCTAACCACCTGGTAATCTTTGGCAGTAAAGCACTGTGGATAAAGGAGAGAGGAAACTTCCTCCACTCTATAATAAAGACTACAGGGCCCAAAACAAGTATCATGACTGAGCACAGAGATTTTGGCTTCAGTCTCTCAATATAATTTTTAAATGATAGAGACTAAGTATGGTAATAGATACTTTCTACCTCTTACTATTTTTACAAGTAGCAGGTAAAAAGGAATTAATTGGAAATTAAAAGATATAACCCTACTCCCACCAAAATACTTCATGCAACTTGACTTGTCAGTCAAAAAGGAGTTTAAAAATTGAAGTGTAATTTACATACAATAAAATTCACAGGTTTTTAAAGTGTAGAGGTGGATGATTTTTGACGCCCAAATCAATTTCCATCATGCCAGAGAGTTCCCTCTGATTGCTCTTTTTAAAGTCTAAGTTCTATATTTATAAGTCAAACTGGCTTATTTAGCCTTTGAGAGCAAAAAAAGATTAGCTCATTTCTTAAACCTGGAATCTCAGGCATCTACTGTAATAACAAATTCACAAAATACTGAATTTTCTCCTTATTCTTTCTCTGTTTTCATGGGTTGTGCCATTAGGATCATGAGAATTTTGCAAAGAAAATACTTATTCTTTGAAGGTGACCCACAAACCAGATGCTAAAATGGTGACCTTAAAGGAACTGTTTACATTCTTTTCATAATATAGGTTTATTCAAAATTGCGTGAAATAGGTGGTTTGGAATTTAAACCATTTTTGGTTGCCTATATATTCTTCTTATAGTAAGATTCCTTGTAATAGAATTTAACTTCATTTGATTTCTCTTAATGGACACAATCCTTGGTTTCCAATGTCCAGGTTTCAATAATTAAAAAATATTTGTGTTGAGGTTATAAACCCACAGTTGCTGGATTAGATTCGGTCTCACTTTGTAGGACAAGAACCAAAGCCAAGTATATGTGTATAGTTGCAAAACCACGTTTTGAGGGATGGGGTTAACACTCCCCCACAAAGTCCATTGTAACTACATGTCATTTTGCTTGCTGCCACTTTTGCTTCCTATTCCTCTTTCTGTGCCTGCCTGCATCTTTCCGTCTCTGCCTGTCTGTGTGCATGCACATGGTGTGTCAGTGAAAACTGTGGGGCCTCAAAATGCTAGCTGTAAACTCCAGAATCCCAAACAATAATTTGAAGAAGCTGAAGATTTCTGGAGGAAGAGTGCATCACAAGAAAAGGCTCTCATAATGCAATAGGCCATGAGCCCCTGAGCTCTTATTACTTTAAAAAGAGTTAAGGTTTTAAATGATGGTCACCTCCTTCAAAGCCATCACGGATTAACTAGGGAGGAGGACGTACGCCTTTTTTATAGTGCTTCATGTCTAGTTTTCACCGGGGACCTCTTTTTCCAGACTCACTCCCGGAAGCAGCTCCTCCACATTCTTCCTGAATGCATGGAAGGGTCTCTTCTCTTCTCGGCCTTTTGGATTTACTAGCTCTTTTGATTTCAATCAACAAATTGATCTGGCTGCTCAATGAGGGAGAACATTCTGTTTTCCACCCGGAAACTTGGAAGACAGGCGCTCTGACTTTGCGCAGGACGCTTGGCGATTTTATATCTCGCTTTGTCTCTCCCAGTCTCCCTTCTTCTCTCTCTTTCCCTCCTTTCTTTCTCTTTCTCTTCCTCTCCCTCCTTGGCCAAACTAGCTATAAATCAGACATCTCAACTGTGCAGGTCTGTCAGGGAATTAACAGACAGTTTAGGATAACTGAGGGTTTATCCCTGTACAAACTACCATCACTTGAAAGCAACAAAGTACTTGTGCCCTGAGCCACTGTGTAAGAAGGGCTGGCTGTCCCGAGGTCGCCATGCTGTGAGGACCCCACGCCTCTCAGAGAGGTCAGGTGTTGTGCTCCAGTCAGCAGTCCTGGTTCAAGCCCCTCCCCCACCCCCAGCCCTAGTGCCAGGTAGGTGAGTGATGAGGGTTCCAATGATTTCAACCCTCAGCTGTCGAGTAACACCCAGCCTTTGAGTCTTCCCAGCAGAAGCCCTAGATACTGTGGTGCAAAGGCAAACCGGCCCCACTGTGCCCTTTCCAAATTCCTGACCCATGGAATCCATGAGCATAATAAAGCGGTGGTTATTTTGCTCCACCAAGTCTGGGGTGGTTTGTTACACAGCAATAGAACTGGAATAAAAAGTCGGAAGGAGCGAGGTGCTATTGTAACACAAGCCTCAAACAGTTGGCACTGGCTGTGGGAAGTGGGTGGAGGCTGGAAGGGCCCTGAGGAGGCTGCTGGTGGGATCATGACGGGCTTTAAGGAGGCAGTCAGCAAGGGCCTGAAGGAAAGCAAGGAAAAGAACATCTCAAGCTTGAGGAAAGGGACCCTTACGGTGAAGTGGAAGAAAATTTGGTAACACTGTTGCCTATGGGAACGTAGAGAATACAAAATGTACCTTAATGAAGTCAATGATCTAGATAAGGATTTCTAGACAGAATACTGATAACGTGCCATCTGGCTGTTTCTTGCTCTCTATGAAAAAATGGAAGGAGAGAGATGATCTTAATAAGGAAATGTTCGGCTTTCATGTGAAATTCAGAGGAAATATACAGAAGCCTGTGCCTGCTGGGTTTGAAAATGAGACTGTTTCTTATTTCCAGCCTCTCCAGATGGCAAATGATTCTCCAATAAAGAAATAGTTTTAGGGAATGATCAAATCCAGAGTGGGACTGTAAAGTCCTCTGTCAAAACCTCAGCGAGCCTTAAGGCAGTGCTTCACAGGAACTTCCGGGGGGACTAACGGCTCTCCGAAGAGCTCTAGGGCATGCCTTCCAAATTTTCTCTATTAAACGATAGTGCTCTTACGAGTCTTAAGGGCCTTGTCCCACAGTAGCTTTCAAGGAGCCCAAGGATCAGGAGAATTTATCTTGCAGAGATTTGAGGGGGGGTGTTTTGTCTAATGGAGTGAACTATATATAAATCGATGCATAATAAGTCTACCAAGATTTCAACGGGACTGTATCAGGTTGGACAGAAAGGGACAGAGACATTACAAAGGGTGACGTGGCTTTTGGACTCCCAGGCTTTGGGGGGCAGGAAGCAGACTAAGGCTACTTAGCTGCAAACACAGATGACCGGTGACTTATGTGGTTCCCATTCCCCAGCTGTTGATCAAAGAGTGTCTGTGTCTACTAGGGTATCCCACCCCATTATCCCTATTGTATGCTGGGCATGTGGGGCATTCAAAATGCACTGAATGTGTCCTTTTAAAGACCTGAAGTTCACAGGTCTGTAGACTCAGGGAACTAGTTGGGGAACTTCACCTGGATTGACTTGGATGATGAGATCCTGGACCTTAACCCTGAACCTGATGCCACAGAGGATGAGACTTTGGGGCATCTTGGGAAGGGATGAGTGCATTTTGAATGTCAGAGTAATGTAAATAATATTTGACCAAAGGGCAGACTGTGGAAGATTTAAAACATGTTCACTAACCCTTTGACATGCCCCCCATTGAGACATTAGGGGTGGGGGTGGGGGTGTCTATGTCTCCTCCCCTTGAATCTGGGCTGACCATAGACTTGGTTTACCCACTAAAATGCAACAGAGGTGAATCTGCATGACTTCCGAGGTTAGGTATAACAAGGGATGCGGCTACTGCCCCCGGTCACTGGGACTCTCATACGCAGAGCCCTATGTAAGAAGTCTCACCACCCTCAGGCCACCGTGTTGTGAGAAAGCCAAGCATCTCTGAAAGGCCCTGAAAGGCTCTCCAGTCAGCAGTCCCACTCCTCCAGCCCAGGTCCCAGTTATCTGAGCGAATGAGCCTTCAAATGATTCCAGCCCCCAGCCCCAGCCTTCTAGTCTTCCCAGCCGAGGCCTCAGATATTGTGGAGCAGAGACAAGCCCTTTCTGAATTCCTGGCCTAAACAACCTATGGCTGTAATCAAATGCCTGTGGTTGTAAGTTTGGGTTAGATTGTTATGCAGCAATAGTGACCAGAAAATAAAGAATTTTAATTTGGTAAATGTATCTTGGAAGGAATACATAGGTTGGGATAACTGAGAGTTTCTTCCTTTAGAAACAAATATCACTTTGAACAAAAATTTTAAAATTTTACCATGTGGGAAGATCATTGAAGAAAACACTATACTTAGAAATGTTTTCCAGCTTCCTTAAACGTAATAAAATTATTCTTTTACTTTCTTAGGGATTCAGAGTTTTTATGGTGAACATTAACTTGTAAATGTGCTTTAAAACAGATGCATCTTCAGGGCTGCTGGAGTTCATATGACTGTACCCCTAGGCCACCTGCTCCTAAACCATACCAGTACGTGTAAACCACATGACATTCTAATAGTGAAAGAAAACGCATTATGAGCAGTCACAGAAAAAATTGTCTTAAAGCCAGGATAATCGACTTGATACACAAACACCTTGTTCTGAGCCTAGGTACTACTGATCACTGCTATTCAGGTCGATGAAAATATTTGTAATCAACTGACTAAAGGGTTTAGTTTATATCTTTGATCGACAAGGGCTTTCAATTCTTGATTTTAACAGGTTGGTGAAAGTTAACGCAGTAAAAAAAACTCTTTAATTAGTTTCCAATACTAATCCATCTATCTAACTGCACTGAATAAGCAGCATCTCCATATTGAACTTCAATTTCTTCCAAATATTCTACATCCTGACAGGGATGAAGGGCACCACCAAGAAGACAATTTACAACGCACACAATGTTCTCATCACAAATGAACGTAGTACGTTACAAAATTAAACACAATGCCTCTGGAGAGCGTCACACAGGAAGTTGGGTCTGCCATAGCTTCCTGTATTAATTCAAATGCTCCAGAATCATTTTCCTCTTTGTTGCAAGTACCTGATGTGCGGCCCTCCAATTTGGCTTTTTCATATTTAGATTACGTTTGTCAAATTCCTCGCTAAAATGGTGGTTAGAACCTACTAGTTCATGGGTATTAGCCCAATGGCTAATTGTTTTCTTTTTGCTAAAAATCTCATGCCTATTGGCGGTCTCTCTCCTAGAATACCTGGCAGTTTTGAGTTCCTGGGTTTGTCTGGCAACTTGGAATTCAGGAGTCTCATAAAAAGTTGAACTTTAATTCCACAGAGACTGCTCTGAGAAAATAGCTCAAGAAATCACTTGAACAAGTGTTTAGTACCAGGCTATCTAGTAGCATTGCACAAAATCTCCTGAGTTCTTCCTGCACTTTCTCTTTTCATATACGGCAACTATCCATATGCCTGCCTGTAAGAGACCGACTCCGTTTTAATTGCAACTTCAGATGTGTTGCTGTGGGCTTGGGAAACAGATAATCAGATTCATCATAAGGGTGAATGATGCAAGACAAATGGCCCAAGGGGGCACGCCTTTAGAAAGAGCATGCAAAATTTAGTGCACATACTCCATCATGTCTACTCTGACTATTCAGAAGGTGTAAAAATTCCCCCAATTATATTCTATTTATCCTCTACGGTTTATTTCGGCCAATGCTATAACCCTGGCTGCATATCTGCATATCTGGGGATACTCTGATTTATTTGGTCTGGGATGGGGCTGGGCTTCTATACTTTTAAAAAGCTCCCCAAGTGATTCTAATCTCACACAACCATTGATTTCAGTAAAACTATTAAATAACTGGGTCCTAGACAGTCAAATTATTATTTTACAAACCTAATTGTTTTACTAATTGCATCAAGTTTTGTATTACCCATTTTAAATTTATTTCTTCTCTCTCTTAAAATGTCAACTAAGTTGCTTTCCTAATTGGCCTTGTAATTGAAATTTGTTAGCCATACAAATTAATGGCCCACTCAATGCAAAAAGATTATTCACTCAAAATTTTAGCTTTACTTCCTTTATCCTGTTTGTCAACAAGCTGAATACGTGTACACTAGCACCTCTCCATTTTAGGGATGATGAGCGATTTTCGATTGTATCCTGGTCATTTGGGGTATTGTATTATCGGACCCTATATCTCATTTAATCTACATTAGCAGACTTTTGCTACAAATGGATCAACAGTGGAAGGGGCCCCAACGCTTTCCTGCTGATGGAAGTGGAAGTCCAGGCCGCACTTGGCCTTGACGCCGTCAAGTGTATGGAGAGTATAAGAGGCACCCCAACTACCAGGAGGGGGTGGAAACCTAGGCTCCTTACTCAGCCTCCCCTGACACTGTGGGGCCTCCCCTGACAATATGGAGCAGAGAAGGGGCACCACCCTTCCCCTGGGTGGGGGTGGGAAGGGCAGGTTCCGTTTTGGGCCTCTTGGACTTCACTGCAGCGGGACCTGGGCGGGGTGCCTCTTTACTGGCGGGCGAGGGTGGAGGTCTAGGTTTCCCACTAGGCCTTTGCTGATTGGAGTTGGGGGGCCTGCAATTCTTTTCCCCGTCGTGTTTTTCTGGAGAAGAGTGTTTGTTGTCAAAAAGGTTTCTGTTTTGCTATGCTATTTCCTGGTCTTTTGGCAAAAGAGAGAGAAAGTTTTTCTTGTCTGTGCCCACTGGCATCTCTGTGCATGGGGCTTCCCATCACCCAGTCCAGGATATGCAGGAGGCAAAAGGAAAACCCAGGGAGCTCACTGCCATGTCGCTGGCGTCCTCAGGTCCCTACCTCGTCCACTTTCTCTCCACCTTTCAGTCTTCTTATATAATATAATGAGTTTGTTTTGTAATATAATGTACAGGGTTTTTAGCTGTATTTAGGGGGAGGGATAGGGAGAAATGCATGTATTCCATCTTGTCCAGAAATGGAAGTTCCAACTCTCTCTTCCAGATGACGCCTGCAAACGAATTAGCAAATGCAGCTTTCTCCTTAGGGAGGTCAGAGTGCAGCTGAGGAATCAGGAGGCACACATTATAGGAGAGGATGATGAGCCTTGTGTGGGGAGAAGGGGCTGCAGGTTTCCCTCTTTAATATACCGATGACTCAAATGTGAATGTCAAGGTCAGACCTTCCTCGGGAGATCCAGATGAGTATGTCTGCCTGTCTGGGGCAAGCACAGGTGGGGCCTCTGGAGGGCCCGTGGGGACCACATATCTGACCTGGCCAAAATGAAACCCAATGCCCTCCTCAGGGCCTTAGTTCAATGAAGTGCCACCAGTAACACCATGTCCCAAGCCCCCGAAAGGAATCCTCAATTCCTCCCCCAGTCGTCCATTCTCCCTGGGCTCAAATCTGGGCACTGCCTCTTTATGTCCTTGGGTTAGCCTGAGCGACCCTCCATGCATCGGTTACTTCTCTTTAACGGGATTAATGATACTACCTACCTCATAGGGAAGATGAAAAAAATTACCTAAATTAATACACGTAGAAAATTAAACTAGTGCTGGCACATAGAAAATATATATACTATATTTTAAAGTTAGTTTTAAGAATAACTCAGAAGCCTCTTACAGCTTGTCTCTTCTATCTCTGGTGCCACTATTTCCATTGAGATTATTCCACGTGCCCCTGAAATGGTATTTATTTCACCCACCTCTTCCCATTTCAGTCCATACTGTGTAATGCTGTCAGAATTAGCTTCCTAAAGAACACACCTCATCGTGCCACTTAAAATCTGCTCTGAACTGCAAACAGCAGTAGTTCACACGTTCCTTTATGAATCTGAAATAAGCTACAGGTGCCCAGCGTGGAAAAATGCAGAAGCATTTGCACAGACGTATGACCCCCTGAAACTCTTCATTGGGGGACCATTCCCAGGGGCTGGGAGACCATTTCCGCCCTTCTCCCATAATTCATGCTTATCTTTGTCTTAGCATTTAATCAGTTGTGCTGTGATGATTTCTGTCTATATTTGCCTCACCCACTAAACAATAAGCAGAGGCGCTGTCCTGTCTCATCTTTCTCTCCCTAGTACCTAGCATGGTGCCACAGTACCATAGGAGAGCGTAGATGATCAGAATTTATTGAATGTGTGAAAAACAAAGTGAGTAAAAGGTGCAGATGAGCCCAAAGGGTTCTCTTTGCTCAGGAAACTCTGATGGTTCCCAGGTGTTCCTCTCTAGTAAAGCCGAACCCTTCCTCATCACCTTCCAAGCCCTGTTCTTCTGGTCACCTTATGGGTAATCTCCCCTCTCTTCCTCACCCTCTCTGGATGCACTCATCCACTCTCATGGTTTCAGCTACTACACATTAATGGCTTCCAAAGCTATGTCTTCATTCTGGATTGGTCTCCAGACTGTCAATTATCTACTGAGCCTCTCCATTTTTTGTTCCTCAAACACCTCAATGAAATCTATTTAAGAACTTATGTCCACACTTTCCTACCACATCCCCGCTTTCTTCCCCTCCGTTTCCCATCTCGGTGAATAAGCAGCACTGCCATCCACCCAAGTTGTCCAAGAGAGAGAAGCCCATGAGTCTAATAGACCATTTTCTCTCCTCAGCGCCTATGGCCTCGTTTCTACCACTTAACAGTTCTTGAATCAGCCCCCTTTACCCTTCTCAACTGTCCTTGCTTGAGTTCAGCTCTTGCAATTTCTTATTAGAGCAGCAGCCTCTTAATAGCTTTCCTTGCCTCCAGTTTTGACCCCTTCAACTCAGTCGTCAACACCCATTTATTGAGCACCTACTGTATGGCAGTCACAAGAGTCTACAACCCTTTGTTCACAGAGTCTATGTTCTAATGGAATTCATGGGGGAGCCCGAGCGTAAACAACCATATAACGTGACAGTGGTGACATGGTCTATTTAGAAGAATAAAGTAATACTCTAAAGGCCTAGAGAGAGGGATAGAATCGATCATTCTAGACAACCCCTTTGAGGTTATTTTGATCAGAGGCCTGAATACAGTTAGGGAGCCACGCAGTTATCTGGGAGGGGAACACTCCAGGCAGAATGAAAAGCAAGAGGAGAGAATAAACTGTGAGGCACAGAGGGCTGACTTCATCCTGCTCCTCCGGTTTCTACGGGCACGGGACTGTCAGTGTGCAAGGGGGTTAAGAGCAGCTTACACTTACTGAGCATTTTGCTATGTGACAAGAAGTAGGCTAAGGACTTTACATGCGTTATTTCAGGCTTATTTACATGCATCCCATTTCAAGCTTCAATACTCCACTGAGGTGGGTGCTATTGTTAAAACAGGGCATGCATTCAACAACTACTCATATGCTTCCACACCTGAGTTTGCCAGACTCCCCTGAGATGTGGTTTCTCTTTTGTCTGTTAACATTTATGGTGGAATGGTCTTTAAGTGCAATGTGCGATAGTTTCACAACTCAGCAAGCCGTGTGAAGTGGTCGTACGGGAAGGAGCAGGGGGCTCAGGGTAGACACTGGAGGTGTCGTCCTAAGGAGCAGAACGACTGTTCCACCCACAGCAGCCAAAGACGTAATTAAGCAAAGTCAAGAGAGAGAATCCTGAACTTGTCGATGTTCTTTACCTGCTAGACGTACCCCCATCCCAGGCACATTGTAAAGATGCCTTCATTTAGATATAATTCTAATAAAATGAAATCTGTTTCAAAATCAGATTCTCCCTGTAGTGCACTGGAACGTCATCATAATAATTCAGTGTAAAGAAAGTTTGCTCTGGACCTTAACCAATAACAAACAAAATAGCTCATGTATTTAGGACCAGTGTAGGCCACCTCCCAGTGATGTGGGGAGGGTCAAATGAGACAACGTATGCGGATGTCCATTACAAGGGATAAAGTCATCAAATATAAGGTGATTTCATTATCTTATATACTCTTGTCTAAGGAAGATCTTCTGATAAGACAATCCTCAAACATGAAACCATAGTCAGTACTGTAAAGATTTCATTTTTGACACAGATCACAAGATCACGAAGCCTTCTAGAAAACCCTCCCTCTCTCCCTCCCTCCCTCTGTTTTTGTCTCTCTTGCATGTGTGCACGCACACACACACACAGGTGAGGAAAAAAAATCTAATGGCAGATTTGAATTTAGGGGCAAGTCCAACTTGCAATACATGCTTCTAAGAAATAGAACAACAAAAGTAATAAATTTGGGGAACAGAATAGTTAGATCAGTGGTTCTGCTCCATGGCTGTACACTATACTCCCCGAGGGAGCTTTAAAACATGCTGATGCTTAGGTTTACCTGCAGAGATTCCATTTCATTGGTCTGAGGTGTGGCCTGGGTATCAAAAATTTTTTGTTTTTTTGGGGAATTGGGGGAGGGAAACAGACAAGTTGCTGTCCTTTTGTTCTTTAGTCTAGTTGTGGAGGATGTCGCTTCACTGGCCCATGTTGGTGTTATCATTGCGCTTTCCCCAGGTGAAGCAGTTGCTCGCTGGCCATTGGATGGCCGCTCATGGCAGCTCATGCCAGCTGCCGGCCAGCCCCACTGCAGCCTATGCCGTCGTCGGTGATTCACGGCAGCCCAGCTCCAGGTTGAGCTGTTGTTCACCATCTTAGCTGTAGAGGGCGCAGCGTCACTGGCCCTCATATGGGATCCGAACCGGGGCCCTGCTGCTCAGAGCTGGCATCCCAAGCCAACTCTTAACCAATGTGCCTTTCAGCCAGCCCAGAATTTTTAAAAAAATGCCCCAGGCTATGTGTAGCTAAGGTTCAGAACACCTCAGTTAGAAGCTACTGAGATTTTTGACTTGGGCTTTAAAAGTGGAAACTAAATAAATCAATTTCAAATCTCCAAAGAATCAGGTGAGCAACGAAAGCACCATGCTTTTTTTCTGGCCTGCCTGAGACTGTAGTATATTTTCCTACATGTTTCTTCTTGGAGAAGACAGGGTTGCAATTAAGAGAGTAACAGCTATGCACATAGAAGTACAATGTGACAGCTCTCTTTCAAGGTGCTGTTTTGTTTTTTTCTTCTCTCAAACAGAAATGAAACAAAGGTTTTCCTTCTCTTTTTTTGCATCCCAGTGGACCATACCTTGAGAGCCCCTGACATGCGTGCAGAACACGGCCAGCACAGAAGCTTGATTGTGTAGTTTCCTGAGGGATCCCCAGGGCCTACAAGTCACTTATCCTCAAAAGGTTAAGATGAAATATTTTAGAAGCAATTATTGTTGCAAGAAAAGACTTACATAAATAAACAAGGGGAATGGGAGCCTGAAAGAGAGCGCGCGCACTGTAGGTACCTAAGCCAAAAGATGCCTAGCCTCATGGCTCCCTTGGGCTTTAGGGTCTGAAACATCTCTACTGAAATCCTGCACTGGTGGCCAACTTCTCTGAGAACTGGTTTCTTCATTGATAAAATGATCCTTAACTTCCCACACAGGAATCTTATAAAGATGGAAATACAGTATATTTAAGTCCCCTAATGCCTGGCATCTGGCAGATGACAAATGTTAGTTCTGTTATTTCTTTCCTCTCCTTAAAAGAGGATTTTAGTTGTATGTGTTATTTGTCATAAAAGGGAGGCCACGGTAGAAAGCCACCATCAGGATTGTGATTCCAAAGGCTCCAAGGTCAAACAGAAGCCAGCTCCTTTCCCTGTGAGCTTTGGGACCTTGGGGAGACTACTACACCTTTCTGAGCAATAGTTTCCTCTTGGGAGAAAGGTACAGTAATGCACACCTATACATCTGCCATGGGCCAGTGCTGGGAGACCTTGTGGGCAGAGACAGTGTGGTGTACTATTCCATCACTAATGCACAGCACGCAGTAGATGCTTAAAAATGTTTACTGCATAAAAGAGCTCTGATAAAAGAGTTGTGTAATAGGAAGCCTGTTATTGCCTTGGCTAGTGACATCTATTTCTGCAAAAGCAGATATCTTTTTATGTATACGCCTCCACTTAGGGCTTTGTTTTAGAAGGATCTTGTTTCTAGCAATCTGACCTCTGGATAAAATAGGGTGGTATTGTACTAACTTTCTTATACTTTAGTTTTTAAAAGGCTTTGTGTTTATTTAATGAGGTAGCTTTTTTAAAGGAGTCATAAATTGGCTCTAATGATTGTTGCTTTCAGACACCGGTTTGGTACATCTTTCATGTTTGTAATTCAATTTCCAAGTACAGTATTGATGAAAATGGACTCTATCTCCTGCCAGAAAGCACTGACTTTTGACATTATAAATTGGTTTGCTTAGTACTGTTTAACATAAGCTGTGGCCTCTAACTGGTATGACAAAAGGCATTTACTTCTCAACACATGTCTGGAAAACAATCAATAGGGTAACCCTGAAATTCTGACTTGTTTCTCTCTTATTGAAAAAAAAAATAAATGAGAGAACAGAGTGAGATGTTACATTTCTTAGAAAATTTAAACAGAAAAAAAACCAATTTTAAAACTACGTGGCTCACTCAAATCCGATAATAAAATCCTTATGTGCTAAACAAAATTATAAGGAGAGTGGAAATATTGTTTTATTGCCAAAGTCATCAGAGGAAGAAGACAGTCTTGAAAAATTAAACAGAAACCTTAACATCTGTATCTTTAAAAATTCTTCTTTATAGAGATATCACTTTTTTTCCCCTAAGAACAGGGGTTTCCAAATATCTGATATTGCCAAGCAACTCTCTTTGTTATAACAGGCAAAAATATAAACGTTTGCACAAGATGTTCAAAATAACACAGCTTCTGGGACCTCTACTGAGAATTAATTAGGAAGGTAAATTTATTACCTAAATAAATAAACAAACCTGAGTGCCACTCAGTGCCTGACATTAAGGGGTTATATACTTTCCATTAAAGAGGACTAATAAATATCGTTTAAAGGCTCCAGGGAGGAGCGGGAGAGGGAGGGAGGCTGGCGCACACCAGCTCAGGCGGTGCCAGATGTCAGCTGACTGCCTCCATTGAGATTACCATGGAAACACCTTCTCCTGGGACACTGCCATGAGGGTGGGGTGCTTTAGAAAGGATGATGGGGAGCAGAGAGCTGGCGGCCAATGGATTTCAGTGGGGTTCACCCCTGTACATATTACAAGGACAATCCGTCTTCCAAATGAAACAGTATCTTTCTAGCAAGTCACGTCAGATAAAGTAATAAAGCACGAAGCCCGGCATAATTACAATCCATTTACCTCTACAAAGCCGTCACATCGGTTCAGATAATTGTCTCCTTTCTCTCCCTGGCTTGCTTCGAATTCTCCACAGAAAAAGGAGGTGTTTGTGTAATTAATTGGCTGCTGCCTTAGTCATCAAGCCCATACTGATAAAAAGGAACTATATCAAACAGCATTAATAGGCAGACTGGAACATTCTCCAAACCAACCCATCAGGCATAACTCACTGACAAAAAGGTAAGGAGGAGTGCTAGCCGAGGTCAGGTTAAATGTTTCAGTGTATTTCTGTCTCACTCGAAACCCGTGAACAGATTTTACGTTTATGCAAATTAAACTCAATCTTGGCAACCAGCTCCGTGAGTGCTGGCTGGGCTGAGCCAGTATCCACAAGAACTTGAATTGCAAAAGTGCACTGATTCAAGTGAGGTGTGTCAGCCACGGGGTGCAATCTTTTCCACCAATTTATAGTGATTTCTAGAATGACGTTCAGAGTTAAAGAGGTTGCGATCAAAGTTTTGAATACAATGTTACTAATAATTACGTGGATTGCTTCTTGCCTTTGTTCTCCATATTGAGCCTCAGTGATCACAAGTCTCTTGGCTTGCAAAAACATTCAAATACTGACCCCAGTACCCTCTGTAAAAATTGTAACCTTTCTTGAGCATTGTAGTGCAATTAATGCTTTAATGTGATATTACCACTTACAGATATAGTATAGAGAGTGATTCAAGAGGGATGATGCTAATTTGACAATAACACAGATTCCAGCTGGCTGAAGCCCTAACCTAACTATGTAGTATTGGTACATAGAAAGTCATCTGCTAATAAATGGGTCATCTGTATCTTGAATGTTTCATTCTTAGATTGCCAATGACAATGATTTGACCATTGCCATTTGCAAGAACAATGTTGACTGAAAATACTCTCAAAAACCTGTTACAATTTCCTGTTTTTATCTTTTCTGGGAAGAGTGACTCTGGAATTATTGTGAAATGATAAGTTGATTGAATAAATTTTGCTACTGGGAGGCAACAAAGGTGCCAAGTTTATCTTTTAATTATATTTTGTTTAGGCTTATATAAAGATCAGTCGTTATCTCCTGAGCACAAACCAATTACTGACAGAGAGTGGAGAGATGATACCCATAGTTAAAGATTAACTGAGACCCCCGGTGTGCGCTGAGTTATGTAGCTTAGGGAAATAGAAAAATAAATGATACCATGAGACACCTGCCAGAATGGCTAAAATGTGAAAAAAAAAATGAATACCAAATACTGGAGAGGATGTGGAGCAACAGGAACTCTCACTCATTGCTGGTGGAAATGCGAAATGGTACAACCACTTTGGAAGACAGTTTGGCTGTTTCTTATAAAGCCAAACTTAGTCTTATCATGATGTAGTAATTTTGCTCATATATACTCACCCAAATGATTTGAAAACTTGTGTCCATAAAAAAACCTGCATGTGAATGTTTATAGTAGCTTTATCATAACTGCCCCAAACTAGAAGCAACCAAGATGTCCTTCGGAAGGCAAATGGATAAACAAACTATGGCCCATCCACACAATGGATATTATTCAGTGATAAAAAGAAATGAGCTGTCAAGTCATAGAAAGACATGGAAGAACCTCACATACCTACTAATAAGTAAAAGAAGCCAGTCTGAAATGGCTACATACCGTAGGATTCCCATAACATGACATTCTAGAAAAGGCACAACTATAGAGAGAGCAAGATGATCAGTAGTTTGCTGGGGGTTCGGGGGAGAGAAATAACAGTTGTAGAAATATATATGACAGATCAAGCAGCTTCTCCTCCTTGGCTGGCTCAGGATTGATGGCCACTATAAAGAACACAGTAACTATCTGGACCAGGCATTTATGACCAGCCACCTACTTCAGCTGAAACCAATGGTCATCAATGCCCTTCACCCTGGAAAGGCAGTAGTCCCTAAGATATAAATTTGGGAAAAACTAGCCAAAGTGTACAAGACCACACGAGATGTCATCTCTGTATTTGGATTCAGAACCCATTTTGGTGGTGACAAGACAACTGGCTTCAGCATGACTTAGGTTCCTTGGATTACACAAAGAAAAATGATCCCAAACACAGACTTGCAAGACATGGCCTGTATGAGAGGAAAAAGACCTCAGGAAAACAGTGAAAGGAACGCAAGAACAGAGAGGAGAAAGTCAGGGGGACTTCGAAGGCCAATGTTGGTGCTGGAAAAAGGAGTCAAGATTCCATAGTGACTTTATCTGGGGTGACGGAGCAGATTTTTCACGAGAGGAGAAATAAACTATAGACGTTAAAAACAAACAAACACATTAAGAGCAAAGTACTGGAAAAATTTGGTTATGAAAAAGGACTGGAAAAAGAAACTAAAAATAACAGGCATTGTTAGTGATGGGAAACTTATTAACAGGTAAATATCTGATGGTGATATTTTTCTTTTTATGTTAAATTCTACTTGTTCACAGGAAAACACAGGTGGTCTATTTTACAAGCAGTTAGAAATTTAGGCAACAGTCGGGTAACTTAATAATAGCTTGGCAACAATGAAACATTTTCTGAAGATGATCCACAAGGCGGAATTAGCTGTGTGTGTGCGCCGTTTTTGTTGAGTTGCAAGGTATAATCTTAAGCATGTGGAAGTATACCATTCAAATAAAATTAACATCTCCTGATTTAACTTCCGGTTTATAGGAAATACAGGGACTAGGAGAGTAAGTTAAATGAATCACAGAGAAAACAATCAGGCAAATCCAGACAAGACCAGCCCTGGACTCTTTAAAAAGTCAATGTCATACATAGTAAGTGTTGGTGGGGACGTGGTGAAACCAGTACTCTTATATACTACAGCGCATATATAATGGAGCAGCCGCTTTAGAAAAGTTTGGATTTTGTTTTTAAAAAAATAGACATTTAAAAAAAAATAAAAAGACATTAAAATAAAAGACATTCTTTGAACATTTGAGGGAATTTGAGTATGTGTTGGATATTAAATGAGATTATGGAAATATCAGTTTGCTTAGGTATGAAAAAAGTGGTGTGGCTATGAAGGAGAATGTCCTTATTCTTAGGGGAATGCACACAGCAGCATTTTAGGAGCCAAGTGTCATGAGAGAGAGATAAAACAAGTACGGCAAAAAATAAGCACTTATTGAATGTAGGTGGAGGGCATATGGGTGTTCTCTTGAAGAATTTATAATAGTCAGAGGGACAGAAGCAGCAGTGACCTCGGAGGGAGAGGGAAGTTCTCAAGGCAGGAAAGACACCTGTATCAGAGTCCCTTTATTCCTTTCCTTCCTCTCTAATTGAAAGGAGAAAATATATCCTTTTAAAGTTCATGCCCCGTTATAGCTTTTTATAAATGAGAAAGAGTTAGTGTCTGTTTCTACTACATAAAATTTAGAATAAATCATCAATTTAAAAATATTTAAAGTTTGGCACAGAGGAGACCAAGGAGTATGACTGTAGCTCACTTAGAAAAACAAATGACGTGGAAAGACCTTTTTAAACAGGAGCAGCACATTGGGGGCCTGCGGGCTGACTGCGGCCCACAGACAAGTTTCGTTTGCCTCAAATGGCATTTAACAATCAGGAGGAGATTTTACATGAAATACAGACTTCAGCTTTTTCTAGGTGAATCTAAAGATTTGGCACACTGGACTCAGGCACAGTGACACCTGATGAGAGTGGAGTGGTTGTTGCCCCAGGATAGGGTGTGTGCTTCCTTCATTTCCGAACCTGTCTGATCCCTAAAAGCATTTGACGTTTTGACCAAGAAAATGGGTAAACAGTAAGCTGTTCCTTCTGATAAGATTCCCGGTGCTGAAATCCCCAGCTCTCTTTCCCTTCCTATGGATGTGGCTAATGAGAACTTTATGTTGGGAGGCGGTGCAAGTGAAAAGAGGGGATTTGGAAATGTATTAATTCATTTTAGAGTTCATAAAATCGTTGTCCAACAGTAATTACAACAGTAATTGGCACAAGGGTAGCCAATAGACCAAAACAGAGTCGAGAAACCGGAAAGAGACATGTGGACACACTCATTAATGACAAATGCAGCACTGAAAGGCAGTGGGGGGAAGATGGTCTTATCAATAAATGGTGCTAGGCCAACTGTTTACCCATATGCGGAAAAATGGACCCTGGGCTGTGGCCTCACATATACACCAATCACTATTCCACTGAGATACTGATACTAATAAATGATTACAACAGCAAAGGTATAGTAAGCTCTAGTTCAGACACTCATTCCAAAGAAAAATAGAACTAGGGCTATTTTGTTTATTGACACAAGGTACTAATAATATTGCTTGGACCTGTTGGAATGATGGTGAGAGTGGATAATGGGGCAATGGCAGAGAAGAGGAAGGAGACCTTCAAGTCACACAATAAAACATGGTTAACTTAGAGTTTTTCCTTCTTTTTTATTTCAAATTTTGTTTTTGAATCCTACAATGGGTATTGCTTTTAAGTTAACAGAACCTGGCCAGAACAATACAGCAGAAAATAATCTGATGAACTCTTATATTTAAAAAATAATGTAGAGATAATGTCAGTGCAGTAGAATGTAGACTGTAAGACAATAGCTTTATGTGGCATTATAGAAATAAAAAAATATATATGAAACAAAGATTGTCTTACAAGCAATAAATGAACTTGAAGTTCATGGACTTTTCCTCCTTAGAACACACACACTCACACACACTCTCACACACACACACACACACACACACTCGCACACTCACACATGCATGCACGCACATATATGTACCATAAATTACTATATATATGGCACAATTCAAGTCCTATTTGACAAAGACTGGGATTCAGGCAATTGGAATGGGGTGGGTAGGAAAAGTGTAAGGACCCAAAGATGCCCTGCGAACCTGGCCTATCTGAAGCTCTTCTTTCCCGCTGGGAAAATCTAATGACCCACTCCCAATTCAGCATGATTTGTGACTAAGGTCCACATGTGACTTAGGCCTAAGGACAACAGTAAAAAATTAGAGAGGGAAGAGATCAGTTATACCCAAAATGAATTCTAATAATTATCCATGCTATACTAGGAAAAGGCAGGAAAGACTGCATAGATTTGCAAGTGCTTGACAAGGAACTAAAATACCAATTTGGATCATGCAGAATTGGTTGCTATGGTGAGGCCTCATCTGAGACACTGTTCAATATGTTACTGCAGGACGAAGCTCTGATGGTTTGTTGGGTTGGCTGATTTATTTATTTTTATTTTTTTATTTTTTTAAAGATTTTTATTGGGGAATTGGGGGATGGGAACAGTGCTGGGGAATTGGGGGAAGGGGAACAGACAAGTTGCTGTCGGTTTTTT
>NW_017731458.1:911248-950697 GCF_001890085.2 Hipposideros armiger | reverse complement strand
TAGCCAGCAGCCAGCGTGAGCAGCCTGCAGCCGCAGTGAGCGGCCATCCAGAAGCCGTCGACTGATGTGCCTCACCCAGGAAGAGCGCAATGATGGTGCCAACTTGGGCCAGTGAAGCAAAGTCCTCCACAACTAGACTGAAGAACAAAAGGACAGCAACTTGTCTGTTCCCCGTCCCCTAATTCCCCAGTGCTGTTCCCAACCCCCAATTCCCTAATAAAAATATTTATAAAAAAAACCAAAAAAAAAACCCAAGCAAAATATTAGTTAAGATTGTATGTGGTCACAATCCGTTCCTTGGAGCCAAGGCAGAAGGAGAAAATGAAAAGTAGAGAATGAGAGGAGATAAGTGTGGGGCCCCGAGTTTTTACTGATTGCTATTCTTTCTGAAAACTTTCCAATTTGATTCTGAAACACAGTGTTTTCATAGTTCTTTTCTTTCCTAGAATAATTCATAACCTGATGGAACTGAAGGGAAATTAGAGCTCATTTAGCACATTAAAAGAGAGATGAGAAAATGGAGGACCATAAAAAGAAGAGATTTCCTTTTTCTTCCATTTCCTTCCTCCAGCTATTCTCTTTTTCCCACCATTTAATGTATTGGGTGCTTTTGAATAATCTGCCCCCTTTCTCCTCTAGACTCATAATTTCAGCCTCCAATTGTACATGGATTCACTCTTAAATTTTCATCGTAAGTGAATTCTTTCCCCTCTGTAATATTACACTTCCAATTATCTATGAAATGTACGCTTATAAGTTTCACCAATACCTAAAACTCAGCATGGTTAAAATTGAAATCATTTTCCTAATTCCCTTCCAGCTTCGTCATCACTACTATTAGCATTATCATTTTTTAAGGTTCCTTGTCTTAAACTTTGATTTTAATTTCAAAATATTTCAATCATGCAAAAAGTGTAAAGAACAGAATAACAAATATGCTCCTATGCTCCAGATTTACTATTCCGCCATGTTTGCTTCACACTCTAAAACGCTTGTACGGATACAGTTGGAAGTTCCCTAGCCCATTCAACTTGCTCCCTCCTGAGAGGTAGCTGCTCCTCAGAAGTTAGCTCTTCCCAGGCTGATGAGCGTACAGAACTGATTGGGGAGGTGCGGGGGTACTGGTAAGGGAGTGAAGAGGAGGTTCAGGGAAGTGACGGCAGCCAGCAGGGCCCATCAGTAAGCTAGCTACCACTATGGGCAACTGCAGCTTACTCCTGCAGGGAAGTTCTAGGAAATGGTATAAAACACACCTCAGAATTATCTTGGCTAATGAGGATCCCCCCACACCCATTAGTCATTAAGTGCTGGGGTGGGTAGGCATTTCCAGCCCTCTGTGTGAGAGGGCAAAATGGATTGGTTCTGGCAGCCTGAGCATAGCCCTTTGGACAAAGGTGTTGGCTGTTGGAAGTTAGGCTGGTATGCACACAAATAAAGGAATATAGGGGGACGTAGGGAGAGTGCTCATAGTATCTGCAACAGTGTGTATCCATCCGACTGACATTGTTTTTTAACCTTTACT
Organism: Hipposideros armiger; assembly: GCF_001890085.2. Taxonomy (NCBI): domain Eukaryota; kingdom Metazoa; phylum Chordata; class Mammalia; order Chiroptera; family Hipposideridae; genus Hipposideros; species Hipposideros armiger. The sequence continues at coordinate 949,175 of NW_017731458.1, read as the reverse complement.
ACAATTGTTAGACATTATTAATTTGTATGATATTATGTAATATTATTGATAACATTAACAATAATATCTATGTGATGAAGGGGAACAGTGAATATAAATATATACCAGTCAACATAAAAAAGGAAAGTAGTTTGGGAAAGTCAGTTCAAAGAGTTGTTTAGCTATTTATTAAATTTATATCCTGTGCCTGATTGATCTCCCATTAACAGAAAGTAAGGAAAAGAAAGAAAATGCATACCACAATTTATTTTTGTTTGGTTCCACACTTCATTAGACTTCGACAAAATTAGATTTTTTTTCCTTATCTTCCTCCACCTCCTACTTTAAGACTGCAAGGTTATTAGGCTTAAACTGTAATTGATATATAAGATTACAAGTCTTTGCTAAAAAAACTATATACTATCAAGAATGTCTTGAAATAGCATTTTCTTCTTAGCTGCGACCCATTAGCCTCTACTGAAAGGGAAAAAGGTGTGTGTGTGTGTGTGTGTGTGTGTGTGTGTGTGTGTGTGTGTTGAGGGGAATGTATAATGAGACAGATCTCAACTCCATAACCAGGGCAATAAGCCTGCAGTGACGTTCTAAACCATTTAGCAAAGCCAGGGACAATCTGCCTTCTTTGTACCTCAAGACCAACAGGACTCCTGATTTAACAAAGTAAAACTACAAAACAACATGCTTCCTATTTCCTTTTATGGAGACCAGAAGGATTTAAAACAATCTTGAATACTAGTCCTCACAGATTCCATTATTGGAGAAGCACAGACCTCCCTCTTTAAGAACTAGCAGACAGAGAAAAATAACCTCACGCATACAAAGATCTAGCAGTCCAGTAGGATCTTCATGAAGAATCAGAATAGTCACTTGTAAAGCAGACCCCATAAAGCAGGAAAAAAAAAAATCTCACAATGACATTCAAGAAGACACCGAGATACTTTCTTATTTCAAATAAGGAATGATTACAGAATTTGAAAACCCCATGGCGACAATGAACAATTGAGTAGGTTTGTATCAGAGGTAAAAATATATTGGTGAAAAGAACTTCTGGAAACAGCATAAATTTTACATTTAAAAGAGAGGTAATGTTTTCATAAAGTAACTATCTACTGTTTCTCTACTTGATTCCATTTCCATAAACAAGCCTTATGAAAATAAATAAGAAAATATATTACGAGTCACAACACTGAAGCAGTAAGTTGGATGAGGAATAAGGATGAGGAATAAAGATCACATAGAATGCAAAGTCTTTACCCTTAAAAAAAAAAAAAGCCTTGTTAATCTACTGGAAACTTTGGATGCTCCTTATAGAAAATTGTACTTGTATAAAACATAAGATTGGCATAACATTTCAGAAATTCATGGGCTTCCTAAAGCCTCAAAGGTTTAGTCCATTAGTGGTCCATGAACACCAGGCGAATAATCCTTTTTCAGAGAGAAAGAAGTAGAGAATACTTACATTGTATAGAGGGATGGTCTTCATGACCTTGTACTGCTTAGTGGGATCCATTTTATACAGGTGACGGTCAGTGACAAAAATTGCTCGGTCTTCCACCTTACTAAATCGATTGACCTGTAAGAAAACAAGCCGATAAACTAGATCATCTCATAAAGAATGGAATCAAATTATCTACCAGCAAAACATCTAGGGGCAGAGGTAGCTGGTTGTCGAGACACATTCTTTAATATATATATGGCCACTCCATGGATGCAAGGGAGATTTAAAAGGAGTAGCTGTTTCCAGATTTGTGGAATCTTACAATTTAAATTTCACAATTTTGCAATTTAACAGGGAAAACAAAAAAACCACAAAAGAATAAAGGACTGAAAACATGTAACCCCAACACAAAACAAAATGAAAAGATGACCCATAAATAGGTCAACATTTTTGCAACTTATATATCTGATAAGCAACTTGTATCTAGAATATATAACTCAATAAGAAAAAGACAAAAAAAAACAAAACCCAATTAAAAAATGGGAAAAGGGCCGGCCGAGTGGCCCAGTTGGTTAAGAGTTGGCTTAAGAGCGCAAGCTCTGAGCAATAGGGCTGCTGGTTCCATTCCCACATGGGCCAGTGATGCTGCGCCCGAGCTGAGCTGTCGCTGAGCTGCCAACAGTTGGCAGGATGGCTCAGCTGGTGCAACAACAAGATTGCCTGTTTGATGCCCACCCGCAACTAAGACTGAACTTGGCACCTTGAGCTGAGCTGCCACCCAGATGGCTCAGTGGATAGAGCGTGTGCTCTCAAAACAAGGCTGCTGGTTTGACTCCCGCATGGGATGGTGGCTACGCCCACCCGCAACTAAGATTGAACACAGCACCTTGAGCTTAGAGGCCACGAGCTGCCGACGGGAAGCCAGATGGCTACTGGCGCCGTCCACAACTAAGACTGAAGAGCAACAACTTGGCTGGACCCCTTCCCCAATTTCCCAACACAGTTCCCTTCCCCCAATTCCCCAATAAAATCTTAAAAAAAAAAAAAAGGTAAAGAATTTAAACAGACATTTCTGCAGAGAAGATATACACACGGCCAATAAACACATGAAAAGATGTTTGACACCATTAGCCACCAGGGAAATGTAAATCAGAACCACAATAAGATGCCATTTCATACCCATTAGGATGACAATAATAAAAAAGACAGATAATAACAAATGCTGGCCAGGATGTGGAGAAATTAGAGCCCTCATCACTACTGGTGGGAATATAAAATGATGCATGCAGTCACTTTGGAAAACAGTTTGGCAGTTCTTCAACCAGATAAACATAGAGTTACCATATGATCCAGAAATTTCACTCCTAGGTATATATAGCCATGGGAATTAAAAACATAATCACACAGAAACTTGTGCCTGAATGTTCACAGCAGCATTAATCATAATAGCCAAAAAGTAGAAATAATCCAAATGTCCATCAACTAATGAAGGATAAATAAAATGGGACATACCCATACAGTGGAATATAATTTGGCACTAAAAAGAATGAAATATTGATGCATGCTATAACATGGATGAACCTTGAAAACTTAAATTAAAAGAAGCCAGTCACAAAGGACCACACATTATATGATTGCATTTATATGAAATGTCTAGAATAAGCAAATCTATAGAAACAGTAGGTAGAATACTGGTTATGTAGGGCTGGAGAGATGACAGGCTTTGGGGAATGACAGCTAATGGGTGCAGTTTTCTTTTTGGATAATGAAAATGTTCAAAAATTGATTGTGGTGACGGATATACAACTCTGTGAATACACTAAAGGATATTGAATTGTATACTTTAAAGTGGTAAATTGTATGGGATGTGAATTATATTTCAATAAAGCTGTATAAAAATGTAGCTCCTATTTGAAACACCTCATTTTGCCCCTTTCCCAATGCACCGGGAGGTGTATTTCAGATTAAATTCCCTAGAGTGACAGTGTTTCATTACATTTACATGTTCAAAAATGGACAGTGTCTTCAACTTGCCAATGGCACAAATAATTGTCTCATAATTGTTACTACCCATAAGAGGAATGGGCCCGATGAGAAGGCAGTCAGTGCCCCACATAGAAAGAATGCAAGCAGAGCTAAGTGGATATCTGCTGTGGGTGTGCTTGGAATAGGAGGTACAGGGATCGCCAGGGTCCCTTTCCACTCAGATTCTATGATTCCTTTACCTGATGCTCAGGTTTTCCTATCTGCCACTGTTCTACTTGTTTAGCTTTATTTCAAGGGCTCTGCTTTTGTTTGACAGGTTTTTCTCATGTTCTCTCTTACGTGTTTATGATTTTCTACTCCCTCCTTTTCCTCCTTATCTACGTATATTTCAAGATATTGCTCGTTATAGAATTATAACACCTCTTTAATTCCTATAGTAAAAAAATGATCACTCTTTTCTCTGAACTTCTATTTCGCAGTTGTCGAATCAGTATATAGAATATATGTAGAATTAAGAATGAAACAAGAAAAATTAACATCGAAACCAAAGGGTACAAAGCTTTTCTTTTAAAGCAGGATATTTGAGAATATGAAGGGCACTGGCTTAAGTGCTTTTGTTAATGTAAAACACTGGATACATCTTTACTCTTTGTCTGAAAAGAAAGATAGGAAAGAAGGTTGGCTGATGCTTACAAACACCAAGGCAATCAAGTTACATCTATCGTTGGTCTGTATCTTCTTATTATGAAGTTGAACTACTCTCTATATCTACCTACTAAAAGGGCAAGTATTTCATTTAACAATTGGAAAGCTTTAATAATTTCAAGGACAGCTGACTTGTAATTTTTAGACCATGGATGTTATTTAAAAAATACACGTGTTAAAATAATTGTGTAGAACACTGTGTTTTAAAAGTTACAGTCAAAGCTCTGTTTGGCAAAAGAGGTTGGTTTTACTTACTAATTTTGTGATAATTAATCTAATGTCTATAACCTCACTAATCAAAGTCTAATTAACTGAGCTAATATAAAAGGTTATACAGATTGTCTTAAAATTGAAAGTATACAAAAAAAGCTGGTTTTCTTATAAAACCACACTACAAATAAGTTATCAAGATAGTTATAAATAATACAACAAATTCATTTCAAAACAAAGTAAAAACCTAACCTACAACTGTATGATTTCTTTTCTAATGGCCAAGAAATAGCAAAACTAATCTATCGCAAAAAGAAAATCAGAATAATAGTTGTCTCTGGTGGTGGTGGGACTTGGCTGGGAAGGGGCGTGAGTGAGCTTTTGAGGGTGATGGCAATATTCTGTATCTTGACAGGGTTGTAATTTACACGTGTGTATGTACTAATCAACTATATACTTCAGATTGTGTACTTACCTGTATATAAATTATACCTCACTAAAATGCACAGACCAAACAAAAACAATGTAGAATTTCAAATATCCATTACAGATTTTTACTGCCTTATTATTTCATGAACAGTAATTCTGTCTTCCAGGCTGACTGGAAGCTCCTTGAGGGTCGTAATCGTATGGTATCTTTTGTCTTGTACCTCACAGCGCCCAGTACAGAAGTGGGCAACCTAGAGCATTTCTTACATCCTTGCTAATCAGCTGGGTTTGAGAGCACTGTTAGTCCCACAGAATAATTTCAAGAACTCTTCTTCCCCACATGAGCCAATCAGTGTTGATGATAGGAACTGTCAGACTGGAAAATAGATGGGGTTGGCCGCAGCACACTGGGGAGGTTGCATTATGTATGGAAGAAAAAAAAATCCCCAAGTGGCAAATACAAGCACAATGGCTAAGTAGCTTACGTCCGCATTGTCCAGTTTGGTCCTGGAAAAACTGTATTTCTACATCGAAGAAAAAGGAGCTGTGGACTTCTTGCTTTTTTATTTCTGAGGCTGCAAGCCCCTTTATGAGAGTAAGCTATCTCTTTAATAAAAAAGCTCTCTAGCATAGCATGCACTCTATAAGCACATGGATTGCTGATTTGGAATTATTGGTTGGAACTGTTGAGACTTATTTGCACATTTTCTTTTTTCATACAATGTCTTTCCCATGAGTTGATTTAATTTTTCCCTTCAGAGTGTAAGTTTCACGACCAGCCATCATTATAAGACTAGACACACACAGCGCCGACAGGCCAGGTGAACTGTCCTGAGCGAAACGTACCTGGAGAAACATATCTGTGCCTGTATTTGCAACACTGTATTACTGGTAGCAGCTACCTTTATAAAAGCTTTAATCTCTCAATTTCATTGAGAAAAATGTCTTTCTATAATCAGAAACCTAAAATGGGATTGATTTTTTTATACATTTCTGAATCCAGCACATGACTCTGATTAATGAAAAAGAATTATACTGGTTAACATTTACTCAAATTAAGTAATTTGAGAAATGTTTTTCCCCCCAAAATTTACAATGTCGATTTTCAAGCACTTTATAAGCTGCTGATGATATACATAGGAATGATGTGAAACCCTTGGTTATAATAAGAATGTGAGACTAGCAGATGGTGTTGAGATAGATTAGAAACTTGTAAGTGAAAATAATTTCATACAATGTATAAAGAAAATAAAACTAGGTAATGGGATTGAGAGAAAATGTATATGTGTGTGATTTTGTAGAATGCTACTAGTTTACTAGAGAAAATGCCCACATTTGCAGGTAAGTCTTTTTCTAACAGACAGAATTAACAACGGGATGTTTTATAAATATGTAGTTAACTGCTTGCTGATTAGCATGTTTTAATTTTAGATTTGGGTAATCTGTAAGTCAAAGTCCTGAGCACTACAAATTTCTGAATTTCAATGACATGTTTCTCAATGACTAAAATAAAGAGGAACGCAAAACAAAACAACAAAAAATACTGAAAACCCTCCACTAAGTAGACCAGAAGGCACAACTGTGATATATAAATCCCCTCATTCTTACTTCCAAGATCTTATTTTCAAGATGCAAACAAAGAAGTTAGAGATTAATTTGAAAACATCATTAGCATTGGTAGGATATACAGCTGAATAAATCAGGATAGGTAGGATGGGGCATAGTACAATATATTGCAATATGCAGGATACAGCAAACTAAAAGTCAAGTTTTAGTTTGAATTTTAGCCAGTCTGCTCCCTTTTGCCTCATAGTTTTAGAAATCAGTCAGTTCTCTAAGTGTTGCCTTATAACCAAAGTATATTTTTCAGTCTTCAACTTGACAAAAATGGTATCTGTAATTAAGAGTAAAATAGAGTCTATGTGGTGAAATAATGATGACTCTGGGTAGTAATTATTTGCTTTGCATGGCAGCAGTTTTTGCCATACAAGTGAATAGGCACTTGTCAGGAGACTTGAAACAAGTGATTGTAGGGCTTCCACGTCAGCATTTTCTAAGTTGTTTTGCACCACACTTTCTGCAAGAAAGGGGTCCAAGTCAAGTTGGTTTGAGGGACAATGGAAACCACAGCCTCCCCTGGGATATTCATCACCCACGAATATATTAAAGGCTCTGAGAATTGGGCACTTAAAGAGCATGTTTAACTGTTTAACGCAGCATCTCCCCAATACACGCAATTATGGAACCCGTTCTGGAAACAAATTAATATTCAACAGAACATTGGTTTGGGAAACCCATGTAGGAGAACACTAACCATCATTTGTATCCATCTTGGCCTGGAGAACAGAGAACATCTAAGATGAAATCTGAATACTAAGTAAATAGTGTTCTTCATCTTTTGTGAATTCATATTGAGAAATATGAGTGTGTTGCAAAAGAATATGAAAAAAAATTTTTTTGCATAATTTCACAAGGTCATGCAATACTCAAAAACAATAGGCCTCAATGGTATTGTCCTTTTTAATTCTATGTCCATGAGTTAATCTGGAAACAAACAAATAAAAGCCTCAAAGCAGTAATTTTATTGAAACTCTGTTTAGAAATATGTCATTCTTTTTTTCTGCAAAAATGTAATTTCTAAAGAGAGCTAGGTCATAAATTTTTTTTTTCAGGGAAAAAAATCGTTTGTTTTAATTTTTAAAAAAAAATTTTTTTATTGTTAGTTTCAGGTGTACAGAACAATGCAATAGTTATCCTTTTCACCCTCACAAAGTAACAACCCCCCTCCCCTCATGAATTGCCCTCCCACCCCTGATATCATGCTTATCTATTACAATTCCATTGATTCCATTCCCACTCTCTACTCCATGTCCCGAGACTATATGTTTATATAATTATAGTTGACATACAATATTATTCAACATCAGCTTCATAAATACAGTGCGGTGGTCAGGCTTCTACACTGACTATGAAGTGGTCTCCCCAACAGGACATGAGTCCATCTGGCCCCCTAAGAAATATTTACAACATTATTGATTATATTCCCCAGACTGTCTTTTTCTATCCCTGAGGCCATATTGTAATTACCAATTTGTATTGTCTCATCCCTTCCCCTTCTCCTTCATCCCCACCCCCTCCCAACTAACAACCCTCAGTTCTTCCTCTGTGTCTCTGAGACTATCTCCATCCACTTCTCCCATCCATTCAGTTAAGAGAGCTAGGTCATAAACCTTTACCTTCTGTTTTGGCAACTCAAATCATCCTTAAAACATGAATCAAGTGAGTAGGAAGGACATCAGGTAACAAAGTAAAAGCTTTACACTACATAACTTAGCTAAAGCAAAATGGAAAGAAACACTTTTTATATACATATGTAAATTTGTAAATTCAAACTTAATTAAAATAATTATGGCGTACGAACACTAATTTTCTTAAATTAAAAAGAAAGTAATTTTCTTCTTAAATTCATAAAGTAATAGAAAAACTGAACTATAGACTCAGTATTACATCAGACCTCATTTTATTTCCTTTATTACCCAAGCTAAAATCCTCAACGAAAGAAAAACATCACTATCCTTTTGCTTTGGCCTGAACACGTCTAGTGATTTGTGTATAGGTTTAGTCAGCACCACAGGGAGCCAGAGACCAAGTTTTCCCGGAGCGTCAGACTGGGAGAAAACACATTATGAACGAGAGCAGCTTTTTGCACAAGAGTCTCACCTCACGGAGATTTTATAACTGTAGTTAATAGAAAGTAGCTGCTTCATAAAGAATCAAAGCATAAAAAAGAGTGTTTTATTGAAATCGTGTCAAGTTTATCTTGGTACATCCTTGGGATTAAAAAGCTTCTAAAGAGGACATTATCTAATTTGCAGTGTGAAGAAATATTTTGCATTGAACTTAGAAATACAGGAGCATGACTAAGAAACTTTCAGTTTCTACCCAGCAGGACCCAGGGAGAGCCATGTTTTAGACATCAAATTGTCATCAATGGAAAGACAAAATCAGACACATCAGGCTTTTCCATAGTAGAATGTTCACTGTGAAAACCATCTGACTCTCTTTGCTTAGCTGTTCTGATCACTAATTTGACTTCCCAGGTGGCTTGATACTAGAAAGGAAGTATCCTACATATGAGGAATCAATGAAACGGTACATTCCTTTGTTAAAGTCATGAACTGGTATTAGGGCATATATTTTTTTGTGTGGGCCTGTGAATCTGGTTGGGAAAAGTCATTTCTTGATTGGCTGATCAACTCTAGGTACACTTCTAAAATAGAGTTTCTGGATCTAGGAGTTCAGAATTAGACTCTGGACTTTGGGAACCACTCCAAGATACTGCCAGCAGATTTCGTTCTAAGTTTAAAACTGGCTGCTCTCTATTTTGTTAAAAAGTTTATTTTACATTGAATTGATCTCTTCTCCCTTAGGATGTCTGAACAGTAAGTTACATTTTTTTGAACTACATGGATCAAGTTTAATCTCCTTTTTCTATTCTAGTATTTGGTCAGTCTGGCTAAAGGTTTGTCAGTTTTGTTGATGTTTAAACCAACTTTTGGTTTTGTCAATTTTTTCTATTATTTATTCTCTATTTGATTGATTTCTGCTCTAATCTTTCTTATTTCCTTCTGCTTGCTTTGGGTTTAGTTTGCTCTTCTTTTCCAGTGTCTTAAGGTAGAAGATTAGGTTATTAATATGAGATCTTTCATCTTTTTATTGTAGGCATTGAATTTCCCTCTAAGACAGCGGTTCTCAACCTGTGGGTCGTGACCCCTTTGGGGGTCAAACGACCCTTTCACAGGGGTCGCCTAAGACCATCGGAAAACAAAAAGATATTTACATTACGATTCATAACAGTAGCAAAATTACAGTTATAGAGTAGCAATGAAAATAATTTTATGGTTGGGGGTCACCACAACATGAGGAACTGTATTAAGGGGTCGCGGCATTAGGAAGGTTGAGAACCGCTGCTCTAAGATGTCTTTAGCTGCATCTCATAAATTTTGGTATGTTGTATCTTCATTTCCTAATGTTCTGCTTTTCCTGTGGTTTCTTCTTTGACCACTGGTTATTCAGGAGTGTGTCATTTAAATTCTACCTATTTGTGCATACCCTAAATTTCTTTCTGTTATTGATTTCTAATTTCACTCCATTTTTGTCAGAGAAAATACTTTGTATAATTTCAATCCTTTGAAATTTATTGTCTTATGACCATCAATAGTGTTTTCTTAAACCCTTGCAAACGCTGGTGGTAAATCAGCATTTTAAAGTTTGCCAAATTCATAGTTGAAAAACAATATTTCATTATTTTGGTCTGAATAATACTGCAAGTATGTACTTTTTGAAAATTTGAAACAAAATACTTCTAAAAATCACCTAAACCAGGACCTCTGCTATGAGGTAATGCTTTGATAGTTTCTTAATTCCTCCTTTGGATACTACATATTTATGTCAATATCTCTTCTGGAGTTACTCTAGGCAGTGCTTTTCTTTCTTTTTTTAATTTTATTATTAGTTTCAGTGTACAAAACAATGCAATAGTTATACTTTTCACCACTCACAAAGTGACAACCCCCCTCCCCAGGCAGTACTTTTCTTAAATGCACCCATTTCGTCATTTTTGCATAATTAAAAAAATGTTCTTTTATAATTATTTCGATTTCCTTTCTCTCTACTTTGCTAAACAAAAGGTTTTAGGTTTTAAGGAAAGCAACTATGTCCCTTGCCTTCCACCTTCCATCTTTCCCTCTTCCACTTGCCAACTGCTTTCACCTCCAGATAAATAATAGTCCACACACATCCTGCTTCAGATAAGCAAGTATCTTCACAGCACATAACCTTTTCCCCCCACCTTCCAAATCACACTATGTCCGCCTGTCTTTTTCAAATATGTTTTTCCTCCTCCTTCCCCTGTTTTTTTAAATAGTAATAAAAACATGCATAAAAAGTACTAAATGACCATTAAATACAAGGCAGACCAGTAGGTGCTATGAAAGATACATGTGCAGTAAAATACAAATCCTTGACCTCAGGGAGGTCCTCCCTCTACTGTTTTAAACAGAAATGCTTACCCAAAATATCCATGTCCCTTAACCCTCCATTGGGTGCAATTGATCTCACAGATTCACTGCACACACATTTTCAAATATCTAACAGTTAACTTAAGTATGGTGACTCATCGCTTCCGTATCTTCCCCCTCTACTGTAACCTATAGCCAGTCCTGTTTGTGACTTACTACATACAGTAAAGACGTATTTCATATTTGAAAATTTGTGTGCAATGAATCTGTGTGATCAGTTGTGCCCAACGAGGAGGGTTAAGAAGATTTCATAGCCTAACTCTAAAATTGTTGTCACCACCAATGCCTCACGGCAGACAGGTATAGCTCACTGATGACACAGCTAGTTATGTACCTCTTGTTATGTTGTACTGCGGTCATATCTAAGGAAGTTTCATATGAATCAGTCTTTTCTTTCCAAGGGGGTCTGTTTCAAGGTCACCTTACCTTACGGACATGACAGGAAAAGAGGATGTTCATGTACTTGTCCTTCCGTTTCAGCTCATTAGCAACAGGGACAAAAGTGCCTGAGGTCTGAGGTGTATCTGGCTTCTGAAAGAAAAAGGAAATGTGATAAGATGAGTATGCTTAGCATTTCAGACGAAAAGGTCATCTTTTAGTATACTGTTTTATTACGATGCTCATGTAGTTTCATACACATATTTTTTATCTTCCCATCCCAGCTGGTAAGCTACTAAATGGTTGGTTTAACACCGAAGGTCCTATAAAAATTTTAAGATAAGGAATGGGAGAGTGGATGAAATGTAGCTTTGGGAATCATTGCACTAAAGGTGGTAGTTAAAAATAGTTGCTGAATTATGCAAGGGAAAGTTTAAATGGCCAAAGCCAGGCTAGGGGGTGTACCTAATACATAAAGGTACAAGACAGAGAACTGTTTTTAAAGTGGGGTAAAAATCAAATATTGTACACTTAGAAGCAATAGGATCTTTTAGTTAAGTATCTCTCATAGAAATTTAGTTTCTGAAGGTGTCAGTCTTTCTATAAATTCTCGGAGAAAAATTCTTTGCTTTCTTTGTTACGGGAGCAGGAGGAATTCTACTTTGTTCTCCTGGACTTACCGAAGCAAGATAGTTGCCCTCCCAGGCCCTTTGGAGCCCAAGGTCAGCCCTTTGACCCTTCAACATTTCCATGGCCGCAACCTTTGCCCTGACCTGGGGCAGGTCTGAAGCGGGTATGCTCTTGATGAGCTGAGATGCTCTCCATCTATAAGTAAATAAACAAAATGTTCCGGACTTCAAAAACACAATACCACTCATTCTCAAAAAACAACTGAAGCTGCCATTAAGTAGAATTAAACCAAACTACTCGTATACTACCCTGAAATAAGTAAAATGATTCCAAAATATCCACAGAACTTATTTAAAGTACATGTAGTTTTATGTGGACGGGGACATGTGTAAAACTTGCTTTGTTTTACACATTTGTGTGTGTGTTTTGAAAGCAACTAGAACTTGGTGATACGTGGACTCTCATACTACTTAAGAGTCAGGGCCTAGCAACGTTGGATTCATCATTCATTCCACATGTTTCCTAGCCTCCCACCCAGACTCCAGATGCTGTTGTAGGCAGGGGAGGCACAGGGGTGAACCAACAGATGACGGCCCTTTCTGGGAGGGGCTTATACTCACATTCATAACTAAACAGGCAGTGAGTAAATATACAGTATGTGTGATGGCATAAATGCTGTGGGAGAAAGGAAGGCAAGGCCAGGAGGCCAGGAGCGCAGCAGAGGGAAGGGACAGGGAGCCGGTGTTATTTATAAAGGGTGGTGTGGGAGACGCCACTGATAAGGATACCTGAGCAGGGACCACAGCAAGCGAAGGAGACAGCTGTATGGCCATTTGAGCAGGAGTGTTCTAGGAAGGGAAGACAACAAGTGCAAAGGCTCTGACGTGTGAGCTTGCTTGGTGTGTCAGCGCAGTGGCAAGGAGTCCTGTGATGCTGGGGCAGGATGAGCATGGGGGGACAGTCGGGAGGGGCGGGCAGAGGGAGAGCTAGGACAACACCCACAGCGCCATGGGGGCCATGGCCAGGACTTGGGCCTTCACTCTGAAAGAGATGAGAAGCCACTGGAAAGTTCTGAACAAAGAAGGGACAGGACCTGCCTCCTGCTTTACAGGATCGTTCTAATTGCTGCATGAAGAGAGGCTGAAGGGGGCTGGGCTGGGCACAGGATGACCAGTGAGAAGGCTATTTCCGTAATGCACATGGTAGGGGAGGTTGGCTTGGGTCTGGGAGGTCGTGCTGGAGGCAGACACGGGTGTTGGTTCTGGACATGTCCTGAAGGAAGCACAAAATGGACTTGCTGATGGGTTAGGTGTGAAGGCAAGAGAGCTAGAGAACAAGAGAGGGTTTCAAGATGGCTCCAAGGTATTTTGGTCTAAGCAACTAAAAGCATAATCTGAAAATAACCTCTTCCTGATTGAGAAAAACAAGCACAAGTTCTTTTGCACTCTTAGCAGCATCTTAGTCCTACGTGATATTACCCCTCTTTTCTGCCACAGGCGCCTGAAGTAGGGAGGTTGGAAGCAAACTGAGAATTTTCTTATATCTGATGAAATAATCAAGGCCAGTGGTTCTCTAACTATGCTTCCATGGAACACAAGAATAAGATTCAACTAAAATAAAAAAAGTGGTGCTCTTTTCCCAATTTACATATAGAAAACTTTAGAGAGATTGGTTTCATCTAAGATTTTCCTGAGATGTATTCTTGTTTCAAGATGGTGGCTTGAGTCTAAATGTTTGTTTTTTTCTCTGTCTCAAATTCCCACTGAAGTAACCAAAAAAATATAAAAATAAGGAAAAATCTATACCACCACCGGAAAATGGGAGTGAGGTCAATAAACTGGAAGGTGTGAAGACTTTCTGGAAGCTACAAAACAGATGGGATTGAGCTGAGGTAGAAGCGGCTCACTGCTACGCAATCTGCTCAGCAGAAGGAGTGGAACCACTCTCCAAGGTGGCCCCAAGAATCCTTGAGCCTAAAGCAGCAGGGGCTGGCGGCAAGGGCAGAAGGACTTCAAGGTGGGAGCTGTGCCAGTTTCCTGCACATAGAATGGCAGCCATGGTGAGATGGGGACATCTGCCATGGTAAATAGGGTCAGAGATAACAGGTTGCCAAAACACAACCATGGGAAAAGTAAAGGCTCGACATAATGATGAAATTGTCTTCTCTACTTTCTACGGCCAAACAACACTTCAATGGGACCAATGATCCTAAGACCATTCCCAAAGAGACTGCAAGAGCGACAGGCTGAGAGCAGCTTGTGGTCAAAGTCAAGGACACTAGTGACTGGCAGGCCCTATAACATTACGTAGTTTGCAAAGCAACTGCCCCAATTAGCCCTCGAGCCCCAAATTTCATTCTTCATGGGGAGAGGTCCTTGCTCTGTCTGGTGGTCTGTTTTCAGCCTGTGTGTCTGGTCAGCCTGTCCCTTCCTCACTGCCCAATGGCCCAGGACAAGGTCCATACCTGAGCGACTTCAAAGGCATTCTGGGGAATCCGGGGCCTGACCTACACAACCATGGAGTGAGCCCCACAGGCTTCTCATCCTATCGAGCAAGCCGCCATCAATAAATGTGTGTAGCTAACAACCACAGCTGCGGCCATAAACATTACCAGCCTCAACAACGTGAAAAGGGGAGAAAAGCCAGGTACAAACAGGGCTCCTAGCTTTCCCAGAGAGAAAAAGACTGACTATGAGGGATAGAGGTGAGCGTAAACATGGTTAGACACACATGGAAATCTTAGGAAAAACCCCAAATCCCACAATCACAGAAGACTCCTTTAACACACTTCTCTCAGTATTCCACAGATCAAAACATTCAAGAATAAGTTAACTAGGATGTAGGGACTAGATCAGGGGCTGGTAAACTAAGGTCTGTGCCACATCTGACCCACAGCCTGGTTTTGGACTCTTCTTGAGTTCAGAATAGTTTTTACATGTTGAACGGAAACAAAACAAAGTAAAATATGTGACAAAGACCACACATAGCCCACAAAGCCTAAAACATTACTATGTGGCCCTTTACAGGAAAAACTTGCATTTGGACTAGATTAACACAACTGGCAAGATTCATTGAGAGTGGGGGAGGTGGGTGTGGGGGGAGAGAGAGTCTGTGTCTGTGTGTGTATGGGCAACCAACAGAGCAGACACATTATGTTTAAAGCGCTCATTGATTATATAAGCCCTAAGACGGCTGGGACTGTCTTTTGCATCTTCCTTGTTTGTCACCATATCCCTAGAACGTAGGACAGTGCCTGTGACACAGCAGATGTTGGGTAAATATTTGCTGAATGAATAAACTAAATTTATAAAAATCAATTCTAGGCCATGCATAAAACCTCAAAATCTAAAAAGAAGACTGCAGGCCACAGTGCAACGTAATCAAAATCAATTAATTCTTGGAGGCCATTAAAAATATTATGCAGATTCCTCAAGATTTATTTTTAAGTCAAGTCATTTAACCATACATATACTCCTGCTTATGTAAAAAATAGAGCAAAAAAACCCCCAAATGCTATGTGACTCTGTATGCATATACACTCATAGTATGAGCAAACATTTCCAAAGTGCTTATTATATGTCAGGTGCTATCTGAAATGCCTTATATATATGTACTCATAATCCTTTCAATAACCCTTTGAGCAGGTACTATTATTATGGTCCTTTTACAGATAAGGAAACTGAAACAGAGAGGTTAGCTAATTTGCCCAAAGTTACACAGCAGAATAAATATGGCCTGATCCAGGGGTTGTGGCAGGAAAAATAAATAGCTAGTTCCATTATTTTGAGAGGGAAACAGATGCCCTTTGAAAGCCAAATCTACAAAACTGGAGACATAAGGTAAAAGCAAATGTTATCACAGCAAATAGAAAATCATGGTCTCGGACTTGTGACTTTCTATTCTATATTACGTGTGCAGCCATAAATGGATACAGTACATGCTAACAAGTTCTTACCTATTAAAAATTGCTTGTAGGGCCTCCTCGAAACGGTGAAGGACTCTAGGAGGGGTTGGCCACTTCACATGCTTCCCGTAGTCTCTCATGGTCTTGATGCCATGGAAGCGTCTGGCCACCTCATGGATGTACGACTTCACTTTGTAGCGCCGATAGTATCTGATAATTGTCAGAGCTGCTTTGGTCCTCTTGTACCGCATCCGGGCCAGGGTGCCCCGCCACACCTTTACAATAAAAGAAAGACAAGAAAAACGTTGCTGACTGTCTGAGTAGTAGGTAATTTGAAGTCATAGACGCTCCTCTACTTAGAAACTCAAAGGGGGAACTTGGCATGTGTCAGCCAGAGCCAAGCCATGTCAATTCCGCCTGCCACCAACAGATGGCGCCAGGAGTCAGGTTGGTCATTTAGTTTCAGTTGTCTAGCAGCTCATTATCTACCCTGGGATGTGTGCAGAGTTTGAAGCCGAGTCCTGTTTTAACTTTATGGCCATGAAAAGAGAAAGCCAAAATACAAATATCTGTGGATAAATATTTTAGGAAAGTTGAAAGGAAACAAGATGAGTCAGAACCAAAAGCCATCAACATCTATAGTTCTCTTAATGAAACTTAGTTTTACATAGATTATATGCTTTGGCCACTAGTATACTATCACATCGGATTTACAAACTGATTTATATACATCCTGTGCAGCCCCTCTCCCAGGTGCTATGTAAACTCACGAGAATTTAAATGTATTACTGCAGAAAGGGTACAACAGATGACTAATACCATATGAATTTTTGTTAAAATTTTTTCAGTGCTCAGAAATTAATTACACAATACATAAATGTCTCAAGACCAGCTTTAGCCAAGCATGGAAAAGTCAGAGATATTTATATATTTTTCCAGGATTATTTCTCGTTTATTTCTCCAGGTTCCCATACTTTTTTTTTTTTTTTTTAGTTGAGCCATCCTGCCACCTTTTGGCAGCTCAGTGGCAGCTCAGCTCGGGTCGGGACTCGAACCACTGTTGCTCAGAGCTCGCACTCTTGAGCGAGCTCTTAACCAACTGAGCCACTCGGCTGGTCCCGTTCCCATACTTCTTAATCTCTCAAGTAAAAAGAAACTTGGTGTAATCTTCAATTCATCATTGGCTCTTCCCCTATATGTGCTCTCCACCACCAACCTAATTCTTTCTTCCACAACATTTCCAATATAAACCCTTTTCTTCTCCTTTCTGCTACTACAGTCTCTAACATCCCAAACTACCTAATTACTTTCTTCAACAGACTCCTTGTACACACTGCCATCATGCTCCAGTTGATATTTTACTGCTGCTCCTTAAATGACCGTTCCAATTCTTAGATTGATGGTATTACTTCCTCCCTGTGTCTGGCCTCTCAGGACCAAGATTTGCAATCTCTAATTCAAAGCCCACCATGAGTTCTCCAGATTCCCTCAGGTTTCTGTTATTTCTTCTTAAATCCCCACCTGTGCCCACCAGTTTGTCTCAGAAAAACTCATGCAACGCCTCTTTCATTCAGTCATCTTAGGTCTTCATGAAGACTCCGAAACTGGCACCATATGTTTGCAATGTTCTCCTTTTTCAGCCTGCTTCACAATATAGATAGATTTGTTTGCACGCTACACGTGATGAGGTCGTCAGAGGACCTCAAAGAGAACTAACAGGTCAGGGAAAACCATGAAAAACATAACATAGGAACAATTTGTGATGGGGACCTAGAGTTCACATATAAATGGAATATTTAAAGACAATGAGGCAATGAAAACTAACTCATCACTACATGTGGCATCAGTACAGAAACCCTTTTTAGTCAAAATGGCTCTCTTCCTTGTAGCCGAATCCATCATACAGATGGTTTTGTTACGCCTCCACCCAAGTGCTAAAATAAAGGTCCCTTCTTTAGTATCTTGAAAAACCAGAAGAATACAATTACAGGGTGGAAGTCTGTGATTCAATTTCTTAAAGAAAACACATTTTTAAAGTTTCATACTGTTCACTGCCTTTTTTTTAAAAAAGGAAATTAAGACTCCCTGGAGCCACATCTATATAGGAAATCAATCTTTAATTTTCAATGTGTTTTACAGATTTTTTTATTAAAATGTTTTTGGTTAGATTCTCCAGTAATTTGAAAAGAAAAAACATTTTATAAGTAAGTTTTTAAGGTATAGGGCTATATTTGACAACCTTTAAAATTTCATGTGTTCTTGGTTTATTTGGGTTTTAGATAGTTGAAAAATCAAATAGTAAAAAATGCTGCAGGTCGGCCGAGTGGTGCGTTGGTTAGGAGTTGGCTTGGGACGCCAGCTCTGAGCAGCAGGACCCCGGTTTGGATCCCACATTAGGGCCAGTGACGCTGCACCCTCTACAGCTAAGATAGTGAACAACAGCTCGACCTGGAGCTGGGCTGCCGTGAGTTGCAGGCGACGGCGTAGGCTGCAGTGAGGCTGCCTGGCAGCGGGCGTGAGCTTTCGTGAGCTGCCATGAGCCACCATGCACGGCCGTCCAATGGCTGGCAAGCAATTGCCTCACCGGGAAGAGCGCAACGATAATATCAACATGGGCCAGTGAAGCAACGTCCTCCACTACTAGACTGAAGAACAAAAGGACAGCAACTTGTCTGTTCCCCTTTCCCGATTCCCCAACGCTGTTCCCCTCCAATTCCCTAATAAAACAAAACCTTAAAAAAAGGCTGTATGAAAGATGGCAGCCCCTTCCCCCTGCCCACCTAACCCTACCTCCCCTGTCTTGCAGTCTTATATTCCACACAAACTATTTCAACTGCTTCTTCTAGCCTTTACAAATAATATACATATACTATTCTTTCTTGCTTGATCCTGTTAGGCACCATCCAAAGTACAGAAGTAGGTGATATAGCTCTCTCACCATTACTCTTACTTTTCCTTTATCATCCCAATAACAATTACATTTAAAATTTTAAAGTTGATAGTGTTTACATTGTTACATGTTACATTAACTATATTATATACTGCATAAATAACTTACATAACATATGCATATATACTATATTACATATAAATTTGGTTCATCACTCTGCTAAGGCATATATGACTACCCTTCCATTACTCTGTCATGTAAATGGTTTTTTGTTGTTTTTTTTTTTAAAGATTTTATTGGGGAATTGGGGGAGGGAATAGCATTGGGGCATCGAGGAAGGGGAACAGACAAGTTGCTGTCCTTTTGATCTTCAGTCTAGTTGTGGAGGACATTGCTTCACTGGCCCATGTTGGTATTATCATTGCGCTCTTCCCGGGTGAGGTAGATTGGTTGCCGGCCCCTGGATGGCCGCTCATGGCAGCTCACAACAGCTCAAACTGGCTGCCAGCCACTCACGGTAGCTCACGGCAGCCCACTGCAGCAGAGCCTGCAGCTTACGCCGTAGCTGGCGACTCATGGCAGCCCAACTCCAGGTTGAGCTGTTGTTCACCATCTTAGCTATAGAGGGTCCAGCATCACTGGCCCTAATGTGGGATCTGAACCAGGGCCCTGCTGTTCAGAACTGGTGTCTCAAGCCAACTCTTAACCAGGGCGCCACTTGGTCGGCCTTGTTTTTACTTATAGTTAATAATGATCTCATTTTAAAGGTCTGCTTTATTTTCTATATACGTACTGCTAATTTTTGCCAAATGCTCTAACATACCCATTGAATGATAAGCAATACTTTTTCGCCTGTCAAACACATTTACTGAATTTTTTTCTTTGATATTCCATGTCCTTATGTTTTTTAGTCCCACTGCACAATTCCTATGTTGGGACTTTTAAAATTACTCTTTCATGTTGGATCCCTGATTCCTGAGCTTATGTCTTTCTTTTTCTTGGTTTTCCTCCCTCCAGTAGGTTCCAAGAAACCGATGCATGGCCAGTAAATTTCCATTCTCTTTAATTTCCTTGAGAGTACAAAGCAGTTTCTTGGGGTAAATGTCACACTGAAAAGGACTGGCTCATTTCATTAAGGCAGCGGTTCTCAACCTTCCTAATGCCGCGACCCCTTAATACAGTTCCTCATGTTGTGGTGACCCCCAACCATAAAACTATTTTCGCTGCTACTCTATAACTGTAATTTTGCTACTGTTATGTATCGTAATGTAAATATCTTTTTGTTTTCCGATGGTCTTAGGTGACCCCTGTGAAAGGGTCGTTCGACCCCCAAAAGGGTCGTGACCCACAGGTTGAGAACTGCTACATTAAAGGGTTTCCAGGTCACACCTACATGTGACTAAGGCAAAAAATTTGCACAAACAAAAAAGAAAGTAGCGGTAAAGACAAAGATTTCAAATAGTCATAACGACCAATGCCTAAGAGCAGAGTAGCTGAGAACAGGTTCTGGACTCAGGCTGCCTGGGTACAAATCCTGGCACCACTTTTACCAGCAAATATTTTTTTTAAAAGATTTTATGGGGGATTGGGGGAGGGGAACAGACAAGTTGCTGTTGTTTTGTTCTTCAGTCTAGTTGTGGAGGATGTTGCTTCACTGGCCCAAGTTGGCACCATCATTGCGCCCTTCCCGAGCAAGGCAGATCAGTCACCGGCATCTGGACAGCCGCTCACGGCAGCTGCTGGCCGTTCACAATGGTTGCCAGCTACACACGGTAGCTTATGGCAACCCACTGCAGCAGGGGCTGCAGCCTATGCCATCGTCGGCGACCCACGGCAGCCCAGCCCCAGGTTGAGCTGCCATTCACCATCTTAGCTGAAGGGGGCAGTGTCACTGGCCCTCATACGTGGGATCCGAACCGGGGCCCTCTGGCATCCCAATCCAGCTCTTAACCAACGTGCCACTGGGCTGGCCCACCAGCAAGCTTCTTAACCCCACACACCTTAGTTGTCTTATCTATAAAATCAGGATGATAATGGGGCTTATTTTGTAGTGTTGTTCTGAGGATTAAAGAAGTTAAAATACATGAAACACTTAAAATAGTGCCTGTGGGTAGTTGGAACTCCATATGCATTGGTTGTTACAACTATTTGAAATCTTTGTCTTTAGGCTGTGATACTTTTTTTTTTTTTTTTGGTACATGCAGATTTTTTGCTTTAGTCACCCATCAGTGTGACATGGAAACTCTTTAATGAAGGTGAGCCATTCCTTCTCAGTGTGCCATTTACCCTAAATAGTGTTTGGTTGGGTATTATTCTCATGCTGATAACACGGACTGAACGCCCATGATTTATGTCACTTATCCAGTCTTTCAGCTGCCCAGAGGAGTGGAGAGAGAGCTGGGCCTTTGGGTAGGAGCCACTGACTTCCTTCCTTAATACAAATGAAATAAATACATCAGAAGTTTGCTTCACTGTCTGGGGCGTATCGCAGGCTTTTGGCTTAGTTGGGGACAAATACCATATTTCCCCATGTATAAGACACCCCCATGTATAAGACACACCTTAATTTTGGGGCCCGAAATTTGAAAAATGTATTGCATAAAGTTATTGAACTCAAGTTTTAGTCATCATAAAATTCATACAACTCCTCATCACTGTCAAAACTCCCAACCATTAGCTTGTCCTCATCTGTGTCTGATGATGAATCACTGCCTTCATATATTGCTTCTCATGGCATTCTTCTGCCGTGGCGTTTTCAGTAGGGTTTCTTCTTCCCGTAGCCAGTCTCAGATTGTTTTCTCAGTTGGAGGAGGACCACACTTACGTTCAGCAGCACGATTTCCATTCACTTTTGCAAACTGGATCACTTTTAACTTGAATTCAGCACTGTACAAAAATCTTTTCTGAGCCATTTCTGGACAGAACGTGGCAAAAACGTAGCCTACTGTAATATACCAGTAACAAGTGCGAAACAATGAACGCAAAGACAACAGTGCGAAAAAGTGGGAAATGCAAGTAAAACAATCTACAACCACTGTATAAGATGCACCCAGTTTTTAGATCCCAAATTTTTCGGAATAGGGTGCGTCTTATCCATGGGGAAATACGGCACTTTTTTCCCCATGTCTTATGGAGCGTTTTCGTGGTTCGGCTGTAATAATTATTCCTAGCAGATCCTTCCCCTACGCCTCACTCACGTACTGATGCGTCAGAGGCAGGAAAGATGGCAGACCTTCTGGGCTCTTCTTGCCTGGGGGATGTCTTTTTGATGGAAGACAGGGTCCCCAACGGAGGTGTGGGTTATTCCAAGCCTTGCCTCTGGCATACCTTTATACTTAATGCCAGAACCTTCAAAAGCAGTGAGGCTTCCCAGAATTCCCTCTTTGTACTTTTCCACATTCCAGTCTTCTCTTTGAAGAACATATTGATTTTTTTTTTTTAGCACTTTCTTTCAATTTGGTCCAGTTTTTCTTTTTTTGGATGGCACTTCTCAGTTTATGGTATGAAGCTGAGAACTGTTCTTGGTTTCAGGGTTGATGGCATGTTCTGTTATTTTTACATTTTTTGTTCATTTCAGCAAATTTGGGGGCAAGGAATTGTGTGAACCTGCAGTTATTATCAACTTTACCAGAAGTCCCTTAGGCTTTCTTTTTCACATCAGAGAAAAAGTACCACTGAAAAACTACAGGGGAAAATGGCTCTGTGCAAACCACGATTCATGATTTTTCCTTATAATCTAAGCATATTTGGTTTAAACAGATATGCTCCCATAGAGGTTTGTGTATCTGTGTATGTGGAAGGGTTGTTGTTGATTTTCCCACCAGGATCTGCAGGATGGAATTTAAGGTACAAAACCAGATTTTTCCATTTCCCTCTTTGTTTAAAGCAGCTTCAACTGTTGGGTTTTTCAAGTGTCATATACAAAGCTTACCTCTGTGGAGGCCTCAGCCTGATGGAGCGCCCAAAAGCAGAAAATGAAATGTTATATTCAGTAAGCAAATGTTTGTGTATGCCTAGAGAGGTTCAGCAAAAAAACCAAGGGGGCCCTCATTAAAATAATATTAACACGAAACGTGGAACCAACCAGACTTATATGCTTCAGGATATGATGCAAGGGTGTGGAAGCTGAACGCTGAAAGTGATGTAATAGACCTGGAAAGTGAAGTTAAGCAGAAGATGGAAGGCAGACAGCAGACTGACAACGGAGAGGGCAAGCAAGTCATTTCTCAGGTAGAAAAGAGGACAGAGGCAAACAGGCCGACTCAGAGGTATAAAGATTGAACATTACAGCAACACTGCCCGCCTCCTTGCTACTCAATTTTGGATCCAATTCCTCTCTTCAATACTTCTACTCCCTACAGTCAATTCTCAACACAGCAGCCGGAGTGATCCTTTTAAGTCCAAAGTCAGATCGTGTCACTTCTCAGTTTAAAACTCTGCCACAGCTCTCCACTTCCCTCAGAGTAAAAGCCAAGGTCTCCCCGGTGGGCTACAAGGTCCGCGTGATCTGGTGCTGTTACCTCCTGCCCCCCCTCGCCTTCTCTCCCTTCACTCCAGCCATCCTGGACGCCCTGCAGCACCCTGCACAGGCCGGGTACCCTCTTGTCTCAGGCCCTTGCGCTAGTTGTCTTTCTGGAATGATCTTCCCTCAGGTATCACATGGCGAACGTCCTCACCTTCTCTGAGTCTTGGCTCAGTTGTCACCTTCCCAATGAGACCGGCCCTGCTTAAAACTGCAGCTTGTCTCTCCCCTCCCCTCCTGGTCCCCTCCACTCTCCTTACCATGTTCTTGCTTCCACTTGCCTCCAGCACTTAACACCTTCCAACATATCAAGTAATTTACATATTATTGCACTGTTTATGCTCTCCCTACTGAACTGTAAGCTCTGTTAGGCCAGGGTTCTTCATCTCTTTTGCTCACTGGTGAAGCTCCACTGCCCAGAACAATGCCACTCAACAGTATTTGTGGAATAAATGAATGTTTTCGACTCCATCTTCCAAGCCCGATATTGAATCTTTCATTTTGGCTGTCATGTTTTCCAGTGTCAAGAGCTCGTTTTTGTTCTTCACATATTCCTTTTAAAAGCATGTTTTGCAAAAGGAACATCTCATCCTTCTTCTCTGAGTGTATGAATCATGGTGGTACTGTATACGCTGCTCGCTGCACGGTCTGATACCGCCACATCCCCTCTCCCTCGGTCTCGGCCTTTTGTGTGACAGGCCTTCCTCAGGAGTCTGGGGAGCCTTGGCCGTCCATTCACTTCCACGTGAAAATGCCGCTTGGAAGCTCTGGGCATGTGCGACGTGAATGGTAACCTTTGCTACAGAGTGATTCGATGAGGACCAGCCACCTGTGTGTGTGTGGGGGGCTGAACGTCCATATCTTAAGCTGTTTCTCTTTGCTGCCAGAATTCTGAACAAAGAGGCGTGGGAGGGATCTTTAGTATCTAGACTGTCACTGAATTTCCTTGGTTACAGTAGTGTGTCTGACCCCTCTCTTCCACTGTGCCTGGTGTCCCCAAGCCCAGAGCGTCTCTGGTTCAATTTCTTCAGAGTAAACTTCTTGTCTTCTATCAGAATGAGACTGAGGTAGTCACCTGGCTTTGTGGGGCCTGGGAGGAGAACTGGGTGTCTAATGGGTCTTTATAGAGATTTTCAACCAACCTGTTCCTTCAGCTCCACTCCTCATGCCTACCTACAGAGGTGCCTGGTCCCTCCCACTCCTGAATCTCCCCCCGCCCCGACTATATATATTCACTTATAGTTGACATACACTATATATATTCACTTATAATTGACATACAATGTTATACAGCATCAGCTTCAGGTGTACAGTTCAGTGATCAAGCCTCTACACTGTCCATGAAGTGGTCTCCCTAACAAGACATGTGACCATCTGACACCCTACAAAATATTTACATTATACTTTTTACCCCCAAAGTGAGAACCCTCCTCCCCCAATCTGCCGCCCTACTCACCCCCCCATATCATACATGTCTATTACAATTCCACTGACTCCACTCCCACACTGTACTCCACGTCCCGTGACTATAGATACTGAATCTTTCTAGAGCTCTATGAACTGGCTTGCTCGTCTGCCTTCTCCACAGGCACTTAAATTTCAGCTTTCTCCACCTCCTTGGGGGAGCAACCACACATTCACGTGCTTCCAAAATTATGTTGATGCCTCTTGTCTGTTATCGTTTCCGCTACGGTTCTACTTGTCCTTGAGGGTTTCTCCAATTTTTAGCCCTTACTGCTCATTTAGGGATTTTTTGAGAGGGCGTGGATATAAACACAATCTGTCATGTTTAACCAGAGGTTTTAAAGTGCCATCTTAATTCCACAATGTTTTCCTCCAGTGCCTACTTCCTCAGTGGTCAGGCATGTCCAAGCAACATCTGGCAGCCATTAAGTACAAGATATACTTTGCAAAAGATGTAGGATTCTAAGTTACACTCTGTTAAGAAGTTAGGTCAATTGCACACCTTCAGTTTAGTCTCAGAAATACACACAGGTCAGCTTTCCTTTCCCCCCCGCCCCCCTAGTTCTCCACGCCTCCCCCCTCCCCTTTTTCTTTTCTAGTCATTATGGGTGTTGGGCTCTTTCTGCCTGTACTCTAAACTGGATACTCTTTTGGTTTCCACAACCAGAATCTATCAAAATTTTAGCTTCCCAGGCCCTCCATACCTAAAGACAACGTTTGGGAGAAGCATCTTTCTTTTAGTTCTAACCTTAAGTTTCCCATATAGTTGTTCTGGCAGAGTTCTCGCAGTCTATGGTTGTGAAAGAGTTGTGGTAGGAGAGAGTTTAGGTACCAGGTTGACCTCTGAGCAAAGTGTAAAATACACAAAATCTTATCTTTGGTATCCACATACCTCATCAAGTTAGAATATGACAGTTGCATCCTATTTGGGATACTTCATGGCTGACTGATGAAGGCTTGGCCCATTCTCTGAGTTATTTTAACAGAAAGCTCAGAGACAGAAACATCTCCCTGAGTTATTCCTCTTCAACTCAAATGTCTCTTTGAGGGACAAAAACGAAGAGAGAGCTGAGGTGCTGTTTTTAAAATGTTGGTGATTTTTTTTTTAAATAGCAGTTTAATATGTACCAAGAAGAAAACAAGACCCAGTGGATATAATTGGTAGGTTCTTAGCATAATTCTTGATACAAAATTCCTTAGTTTTACAGATAAATTAATAGCATTTTGCGATGACCTAGGGGAAAATTAAGAAGTAATGAAGTAACCAAATCTTCAGTCAGTAAACAAATGTGAAACCATTAAAAGACAGAGGCAAAAAAAAAAAAAAAGGCAAGCACATGTGAGCCTGATCATTATAAGTTGTCCTGGTGAATTTAACTATGTGTGTGTGGGGTGGTGTATGCCTGGTGGAATGTAATTTAGAAATGACCACCCCTGAGCTGCTCTATCTTGGTCTGATAGACTAACTTGCCACGTTGGTTGACTTGTGAACCTTCATTTACGACTCAAACATTTTATATATGGCCTTGTCCAGATCCATTAGCCTTGCAATTCTTTTGTGCATACAATTGTTGCCTATTAATGATTTCTTTACTATGATGCCATGATTTGACAACCCCCTTGTAAAACTGTAACTCCAAGAAGCAATTGAACCTCTTGCTCAATTACTGCCAGAAGTCCAGCTCAACAGGAACTCCATCAAAACCCAAATTGCAATTGTTTTGAAGATAAATGAAAATAAAATTACTCCAGCCATCAGGTTAAGTCAATCTGATGGGCCTTTCAGGATTCAATCTTGTTCAAAAGTAAACACTCTGTGGAGCTGTACTAAAGTGGTTGCTTTCTCTGGCCTGGTTTGTTTTCTTAATAAAGGAGGAAGAAAATTGATAATTCATCTTCAAAATCTCTCAGGTCAAGGCTTTCTCAACACTGCTTTTTGACATAGAACTACAGGGTTCTAGTCAAGTGTTTGGGCATCTGAGCAGATCCAATGAGGTATCTGGGGACGTTTCGGCTTTGTCTGAAAATGCCTACTGCCTTCTCAACCCCCAGGCCCACCTTCATCTAAAGCTGAGGTGGCGCATCCCGTGGTCAGGGGACAGTTGGGCTTTTTTCCTTGTGTGACAAATGTGCTGACTTTTCTTTATGTCTAGCATCTAAAATACACAGAAATCCTTTAAAAAAAAACCCCAGTACACCTTTGCTTCGGCTGCTTGCAAATGATCTCAATTTTGAATAGTTTCTTAGACCCCTCAAAAACTCAGGTAATAACTGATATTTGAAAGGATCAGCCAAAGGTGCAGCCTAACGTTCATTTCTATAGCGTTCCAAAGTGAATTCTGGGATGCAGGGCCTTTGAAATGCTCCCTGAAAAAGGGGTTCCATGTTCAGTAGGTTTGGGAAAGCTGCATACTGCAATTCCTTTTTGGCGACTCCTGATGTGCATTAGCGTATGAAACGTTCTGATAAATTCTATGTACATAAACCAATTTTAACTTTGTTTGACAGAATTTTAAAAACCATATTTGGCTGCAGAATCCTTTGTACACAGGTTACTCATTCATTTTTAAGGGGGTCAAGATGTCACCCCCAAATATGCCACTTTGGCGTAAGCATTATTTTGAGTGTTTGTTCACTCTACAAGAATTTCCGACATTCCTACTTGTACACGTGGTTTCTGTAGGGAATACGAAGGAAAACGGGACAGCTATGGTGTCCTTGGAACACTCAAAATGTCCGATAACTGGGAAACAACGACAACTAATCCCTTAAAAAATAAGATCCGGTCAAACGCCACAACAACATAAAATTCCATGTAACAATGCTTGAATTCCTCCACCACAGAGGGAGGCTGTTTCAAGGAAGTACAGCACTGCCAGGAGGGACAGCTCCCTGCCGGCACTGTGTGGGGGTGGAGTGGAAAGGGTCCTGCCCTGGAAGGAGACGCCAGCATTCCCCATGGACTACTGGGGTAGCCAGGCAGTCACTCTGCAGGCTTTAAGTTCTTCACCTGTAAAGCAAGAATGTACACTAGATGATTTGTACGGGCACACACCAGCGCGCTCTTACAGACTATCATCACAGCTCCTGATAATGAGCAAAAAATTTTAAATGTCATTTCAAAAGTTCTTTCTGGCCCAAAGTGCACATGGAACTGGCCACCACTATCTTTGTTTTTCATCTGATTACTGTTACTAGCCCGGAGGGAAGGGACAGAAAATGTTATTTCACTGTTATGTGCCAGGCCTTGTGCGAGACACTTGACATATTTAAAAATAGGTATTTTAAAAGCAGTTACTCTTGACGTATTATTGTCTAGTGCTGTTACATGTTTCTCTTACTAATAATTTACCATAAAAAAGGCAGGGGATACATTTGACATAAGTTTCGTTAAGTCATACATTACTATATTTTTTTGCTGGCAAATGCTTGGCTTTGGGAAACAATCCTTTTCAGACATCTAAACCGTGATTCTCCAGAGGAATGCAACTGATGTGCACAGATCTTGCTAGTAGCCTGGCTCTGGATGTAGGGAAGGTGGTGCTAGCAAGGTTTTGTTTAAAGCCAGTGTTTCTCAACATATCCCTGCATCCCAACATCCATCAGTTACCTGTGCTCACTATGATGCTGATACTGGATAAAGATGCTTCCTGGTGGGGGAGTTCAGAATCTTGGGGGAAGGGAATGATCTGAAAAAGTTCCCTTGGATTTCTTAGGGTAAACATCGAATATGCCCCCTCTTCATTTTCCTGTCTTAGATTGTAAGTGATGGGGGAATGGCAGGATAAGAAAAGGTACACTTACGATTAAGGACAGATACTTTTTTGACACTTCAAGTTTACACAGCCCAAATGGAACATAATATGATTAAATAACGTTACTGGTCATAACTCAATTACAAAAAGAAATAAAAAGAATACAACTGTGTTGTTAGGGTGCAAGGCTGATCATAGTAATAGGCAATACATGTGATCACAATAGTAAGTAGCTCATGCTAGAATAATGCTGTGGTGATACAGAAAGAAATATTACTATTTAGAGAATAATCTGGATACAGTAAAATGCTAGATTTGCTCATTGATGTTTAGGTTTCATATTTGCTCACATAGCTATAACCATTTTTACTACTGAAAATCCTATCAAAAACATAACCTTGTACTTATAAATCTGAAAAATCCTATTACCTAATCTATTTCTTCCCCAAGAAATGTTTAATAGCAATATTTGAAAATTGAGGATTTCTAGTTATCTATCAATCATACCAGAATAGATTTAAAATGGATGTCAATAGGAATATGATTCAAATTTCAACTAACTTGATAAAAGTTACCAGTCACTTGTCATTCTTTTTTGTAAACTATGCATTTATTTTTTAACCTTTTATTAATTTTATACCTGTTTTATTGATTTGTATGAGCTCATTATAAATTAAGAAAATCATCCTTCTGTCATTGTTTTAAATATTTTTTTCTAGTATGTCAGTGATCTTTCGATATTTTTTTTATGGTATACTGCCACACAGAAGTTGTTTAAAAAAAATTTAGGTAGTCAAGTGTATTCATTTTTCTTTTATGGTCATATACATATTTTATACAAAACAAAGGTCATATAATAATCATAAAGTGCTCTGCAAAGCTTTTTATTCAATCCATCAGGCACATTTCCCATGAGATCAAATATCCTCCTCATAATGTGATTCTGAATGGCCTCCCAGTACTCAGGAGAGGTGCATGTAATTCAGTTAACCAACCCCCTACTGCGAGATATTTTTAGTATTTTCTATTTCTTTGCAATTATAAATATTTTAGTAGTATCATTGTATATAAATGCACACAAACGATTTACGGCAAAGTTCTAGAGAGAGAATCGCTATTGTGACCCATTTCTGTTTTCAACTACCACTTAGTAAAGTACCCATTTCCAAACTCTACCAAGTGAATAGTTAAAAAAGAATTAACTAAATTGATAGGGTAGTATATTATTGCTATGATTAAATTGCTTTGATTATTCATGTTATCCAACTTTAAAAAATTCACTAGCTATTTGAGTTTTTTCTTTTGTGACTTCTCTCTTCATTCCTTTTTTATTCATCACATATTCATATTTCTTACCTAATGATTTGTATGAGTTTTTCATATGTGAACTAAACTAACCTTTTATTACATTACAAAGGTTTCTTAGTATTTTGCTTTTTACCATCTCCTGGCCATGGTTTATTGGTTCAGGTCTATAAAACCTGAGAAGAGTTTTGCTAGGTGTTTCTGAGAAAGAAAATGTTCTCACTATTGTGAGATAACGTCAAAGGATTTCTAGAACTGACTCCTTGAAAAAGGAGGAAACGTGGCTGCTGAAATTGTTAGCAGCCATCATGCAAGCACAAGGGGGAGCCACACTTAGAATGGAGACGATCCAAGAGGAGGACTAATAGCTTTTGGCTGCATGAAACAATTGCCCGTCACATTCTATGCCAGTATAAGTTGCGTCTGTCTTCCTTCCTTCCTTCCTTCCTTCCTTCCTTCCTTCCTTCCTTCCTTCCTCCCTCCCTCCCTTTCACAACTGAATACATTGCAATACAATTGTATTTTTCTTAGATACAGAGGTTTTAAATATTTATGCAGGGACACCTATCAATCTTTTCTTTATGAATTATTTTGCTGCTGCTGTGCTTAGCAAGGCCATCTGTAAAATCAAATACATGCCCATAAAATGAATTTGTTTCGTTAAAATGTAAGTAAGCTCTGTACGGGGCAAGACGGACTCAATCACTCAATCACACGTAGGGGAGAGCCTTTACAATCACTTCATGAATGGCAGGAGGTTCATTCCAGTAGATTACCCATATTTAAAGATTTATGACATGCCCACTAAAGCTCTGGATTGTTTGAAATACAAATGAGTTATCAGAGATACAACCCACGAGTATGACAGAAGAAATGTTCTATTTGGTTCAAACTCACATGAGTGGACCAAATCTAAGTGAGCGCCTACCTGGGCAGGCAGTAAGACGAGTTAATACTGGGAATCTTTATGAGGATGTCTCCTCTAAAAAAGTGGTGTAAAATGCCACTTGGAAATAATCAGAGGAACACACACACACACACACACACACACACACACACACACTTGATTGCAAAAAGCATAAGCTATAGTGAAAAGAGCATAACTATAGGCTTTAATATACCAGTCATAATAAATCAGCAGTTTCATGCAAAGTCAGAGCAAGCGTATCTTAAATTTAGAGAAAAAGTCAGGCTGCTTTTCCAATCAACACCGCATTAGAGTGCCTACACACTTTTCTCTGGATGTGAAACTTGGAAGTATTTGAAAATCATCAAAATCTACCCTTCTTTTTTTTTTTTTTCTTCATTCCTCTCAACTGGCTTGTGATCAATATTTCATGGAACTCTCTTACAGCTAGCTGCCCTCCAGGTGTCCTGCTAGAAAACCCAAACCCAAATTCCAGGGGAAAGCTTGCACAGACACAAGCCCTGCTGCACTGAACCTTGAAGACATGGATGTGCCCTAGTGACAAAAAGTGACAGAAGCACAGACACTGTAGTGATGTTGCTTAAAATGCCTTCCAAATGTTCAAGCCCTTTCTTATTGCTGTCTCTCTGCTTATGTATTTCCCTCTGCGAATCTTCTTCCCCTGGAGTTTTCCTAGGGTCAGAGCCTTCTCATCCTTTAGGTCTCGGCTTACCATCAGAGGGCTCTTTCCCTGACCAGACTATCTACAATAAAATACATTTCACTTGTCCTCTGAATGGCTGCTCCCTTCCTCTCCTTCGTAACTGTTACAAAATTTGTAATTGTTGACTTGTTGTTTGTTTCTCTTGACTAGAATGTATGCCCCATGAGGATAAAAACTATTTCTATGATATTCATCACTGTATTTCCAAAGAGTGCCTACTGATAAATGCATTTGTTTTTTTTTTTTTTTTTTTTTTTTTTTAGCTGAGCCATCCTGCTACCTATTGGCAGCTTAGCGGCTGCTCAGCTCGGGCTGGCCTCAAACCGCTGTTGCTCAGAGCTCAAACTCTTGAGCGAGCTCTTAACCAACTGAGCCACTCGGCCGGCCCGATAAATGCATTTGTTGAATGAATACTTACTGGCTTAAATAAACTAGATATCTTTAAGCTTAAAAGGAGACTTATACTTATGTGTAAAAAAAGGTCCCTCTGACTGGTTTACATCCAAGAGGGCTCAGTAATCTTAGGGTTTAAGAGCTCACTTAAATAGACAGCTCATCCTGTTACAACTATGATGATGAGCCAAGTACATTATGAAACATTCAAGAAGAAATACACGGCAGCTGCCACACAGCTCTCAAGTCTTAATGTAATTTCAAAATCAATATTGATGTAGAGTTCTAGAGCAGTCTTGCCCAAATAAGCATCAATTTGAAAAAATAGTGAGAGGTGGGTACTAGACTTATCAGGGGACCACTTCATAAGTTATATAAATGTCTCACCACCATGCTGCACACCTGAAACTAATATAATATGGAATGTCAACTGTACTTGAAAAAAAATTTTTTTTAATGTTGTCAATTTGCCAATGAGTAACATGATGCATGAAAAAATCTGAGTTTTAGTGACTGTTTCTTTTACCTTAAAAGGATTTCACTAAAACATAAAATCTTCATCTTAAATAAGTTGGTTCTGTTGTAGCTCTAAAAATGTGGATATCCTAAATTAAGTTCCTACTTTCCTGTTCATTCCAGTTATAGGATTTTTCATGAAAAAAAAATTGCCCCTTTGCCTCATCTTCCTTTTTTTTTTTTTGAGACAAGTCAACACCTAAGAGTTACTGCTTCTTATCAAGCAACTAAAGAAAATGGGATATAATACGTCCTATTCACTATCTTGAAGGCGATCAGACCAAGAAACAGCCCATAAACGCTACTGTGTATTAGTCCTTTCACTGGGCCTGTGAAAATAATATAATTCCTCCATTATTGGAATGAGAAAAAGAAAGAAGAAAAAAAACTAGACTAGGAAATTCTATCAATTCAAATATACCAATATTACATACTGGTTCTTAAATGAACAAAAATCAGATTCCAGTTAATGTATAAGAAACCAACTCTTGGTTAGATTACTTAGGTGAACCAGCTATTCAAGCTCATAGGCCAAAGACAACATAAGATACTGTAATTCATGTAGCTTTGGCTTTAACTCAGCAGCTGATAGGTATGCTCCAGTTCACATCTCTTCTTGAGAGACAATCCAGCAGATACTCTGGTTTTTTCCCACCACAAAGGGCAGAAAAAACCCTTGATTCTTTCTCATACCTTCATGGGATCTACTGAGTCAGTATATTATGGCAAAAGGAGCTAGACAGCCCAACAGGCTCTCAGAGTTTCCATATCTGTAGAGGTTTTTGTCCCCTAAATAGAAATCATGGAACCAGTTTTCTAGGATCGTCACATTCAGGTATGTATTTATTTGACCAGACTAAGGTCACAGTAGACATAGCTCCTTGACGTAACCATCAGAAAGAAATACAGAAAACTGTCTCCTTTACAGTTGGGAATAACTCTTATGTCTACTAATTACTCCATTTACTTGGTATCATGAAGGTACCTCATTTAAATGCCCATGAATAGCTCTTGTGTATTAAATATCTTCACTTTCCTATGTAACATAACTACTATGAAACGTTACAAATCCCAAAGAACCTAGTATGGAGTCACGATATATAATTATACTACTGACAAAATGCCACCCAGTGCCACTGTGTGCAGGGCATTTTGCTGGGGGCCCTGGGTGGCACACAAACAACTATAAGAGCACTTCCTCCCTCAACAATTCATAATCTCCTTAACAATTGAGGAGATAAGACAAATGTGTAAAATTAATAGATGATCTAAAGGCTACAGAAATTACAAAAGTCAATGGGAATTTTTGAGCTGAAAACTTCTTATAAATCATCTAGCTGAGAGGCTCTCTGCCCTGACTCTCCCACGTATGTCGTAGGAAGGACACACACATGTGCCCCCCCCCCGGGGTTGTACAATCCGTGACATGTGCCTCTCTTGCCCACTCAAGAGAGTATAAATTTTACAGAAATAACCTGGAATCAGCTCCTACTTATAAAATAATTATCTTCAGCCACTTAGTATTAGTAACAAATTACTCATAATATACCTCATAGCCAACCCTGACATTTTGGCGATAAACGAAGCGATGACCTAAAACCTTACACAAACCTAAAACTAACAGCTGCTGGCTCCTGCCTCCCATTGAAGTTACTATCTCAGAGAGCCACATACAACGGAAAAAAGGGTTCTGGTGAAGGAAGCAAAGGCGACTTGATTTAGACTGGCATGGCCCGGGGAGCTTTAGTGAGGAGGTAGACTCTAATCTGAAGAGTGCTAAAGTCAGGACAGACATAGAGGTGGGAAGGAAAGATGTTTGGGAGTTTGGTGACAAGCACACTGATGCTGCACAGTGCTATCATGGACATGTGGCTGGCTGGGGCCAGGCTCTGGAAGAGTCTGGCTTAACTGTGTTGGTGACTGAAGAGTTTCTGAACAGATGAGCATCATGAAAACGAAGATAGTGATGAGCAGATGAGGGTCAAGGAGGGAACTTGGGAGATGGCACAGAAGTGGTTCAGGGCAGAGCGCCACAGCCATCACCAGGCTCTGCTGGTTTCCACACTGGACCACCCCTTTCCAATGCACACAGCCTGACTTCAGCTTTAAAGTATGCGTGTGTGTGCGTGCGCGCGCGTGCGCATGCGCGTGTGTAAGAGAGTTGGACAAAGACTGGAATGATACATCCCAAAGTGTTACTGGCAGTTACCTTTTAGTGGTGAGATGATGGCTGATGCTATTTTACTTTTTTATATTTCATAATGAACACATATGACTTCCTAATAAAAACCGTTCCCTACAAATTTTAGATGGAAATAATATTAGAGCTACATGGTGTTCCTAGTTACAATCCATTTAAAGAACTTAATAAGCATGTGCATAAAGTACTTTGTAAACCTGCATTTCAATGATAAATGCTTGATTGTATTTTTAGTACCCCAAGGTTATTAGTCACCAACATATGTTCTCTGAGTGTCTGGTTTCACTGAGTGTTTGTATCTACACAAATACAATAAAACCAACTCAGGGCAGCTGACTAGTAAATATCTTATTTTGAAATTAAATTTTCTTAAAAATATGCTCTCTCCTTGTAGTGCTGAATTTGAATAGACAGCCATGTTCGGCAACATTAAGACTTTCTGACAAAAACCACTAAATAAAAATAGTCCTAGAATTTCTTTAGTTAGGGATAAAGTCCCCCCAAAGTATGACTGATTGGTTCCTCCTCAGTATATACAATGGGTGTGTGTGTGTGTGTGTGTGTGTGTGTGTGTGTGTGTGCGCGCGCGCATGTGCATAGGTATCTATCTCTAAGAATGAACAACGTGGTTTAAAAGGAAACATACTAAACATTCCGTTTTTTAACATATACAGAGGGTGCCAAAAAAATGTATGCACGTTTTAAGAAAGGAAAAAACTATTAAAATTATAATACTCAATATGTTTCGACAACAAAAGGTGAAGGCAAGTCATGTGGATACATTTTTTGGGCACCCCTGGTATTTTCACTTAACATTTATCATGAACACGTTTGATGTTATTCAGTATTTTTTACACTGCCATTGTTAATGGCTGCTTACTTTTCTATTGTATGGATGTACCATAATTTATATAACTAATTTCTTAATATCTTCTCCATTATTTTCCGCTTTCATGAGCAATGTTGAAAAGAAAATTCTTACAACTGAATTTTAACATAAATTGTTAAGAATTTCCTCAATATAAATTTCTAGAAGTGTAACTTACATTAGAGGCAAACCCAATTTTTAAATTTTTTGGAAACAGATGGTTAAACGGCTCTCCTGAAAGTTCTCACCATTTACTCTCTTTTTAAAAATTTTTTATTTTTTTTAAATTAAAGTTTATTGGGGTGACAACTGTTAGCAAAGTTACATAGATTTAAGGTGTACAATTCTGTAATAAATCATCTATATATCACATTGTGTGTTCACCACCCAGAGTCAGTTCTCTTTCCGTCACCATATATTTGACACCATTTACTCTAATGCCAGTAGCGTACATATCCTTAGTAACACTGTTTATGATTATAAAAGAAAACCAACAACCCCAAGACCCTGAGTAGTTGATGGGTGAAAATATGGCTGCTGGCCATTTTTCAGTTCATATTTTTGCTCAGTTCTCTAGGGAGGGATTTATTTCATTTCTTTGGAAGGGTCTTTTGTATATTAAAGGTATTTATATTCTGTACTTGTTGAGATAGAAGACGTAGAGCCACTATCTGTCTCCCAATTAAGAGAAACTGAATGCTCTCTATATTATACAATAAAGAATGATCCATTTC
This sequence comes from Hipposideros armiger, assembly GCF_001890085.2. NCBI lineage: Eukaryota > Metazoa > Chordata > Mammalia > Chiroptera > Hipposideridae > Hipposideros > Hipposideros armiger. The sequence continues at coordinate 913,140 of NW_017731458.1, read as the reverse complement.
CCAGAGCATGTTAAATATTTCATAAACTTTTTTTTTTTTTTGGCTAGCAAAACTTGACAGTTCAAGCAGAATGTGTTTAAACGTGCCATGCAAAGAATATGAGCAATTTCCTGATACACTGAGGTTTTTTGGTAGTAGTTATATACATTTGCTATAGTAAGAAAAAGAATAAAATAAACTGTAGCCCTCACACTTAAAACACGTATATTCTATTATCAACCTAATTTGGTAAACACGATATATTCTGTCATTCATAAAGTGTCTTAGCTTAATGAAATAGGTGACGAAATCGCATACTTTAGAAAAGCCTTTTTAAAAAGCAAGTTTTAAAAATTATCTTTTTATGTGATATTATACATGAAAATGTTAGTGTTGTCACTGTAGTGAATGGCCATTACAATAAAATATTTTCATCATTGTCTTTAATGTTTGTTACCCAATTATTTCCAAAAAGATTGGAGGGAAGTTACATAAAAGTCACATGGAGGGCCGGCCGAGTGGCTCAGTTGGTTAAGAGCTTGCTCAAGAGCGCGAGCTCTGAGCAACAGTGGTTCGATGCTCGGCCTGAGCTGAGCTGCTGCTGAGCTACCAACAGGTGGCAGGATGGCTCAGTTAAAAAAAAAAAAAAAGTTACATGGACAATGGAGTCACCCAAGCAGGAAGAGAAGGACAGCTAGGCACTGGGAGCAGGGCTGTAGGTGGGAAGGGAGATGGTGACACTTGAAATTCCAAACAAGAATAGTTCCTGGATTTGCGTACAAATCTGAGCTACCTGGCAGCTATGGTAAAAGGGAAAGAAACTTAATGAGTTACACAGATTTAATTATTTAATAAGGTTGGTAATTAAATACTCCCTGCACCCAAATATGCTCTTCTTATTTTTAAACAATACTTTTTTACTGAGGAGGGAGACAAATGAATTGCTCAGCAATGATTCAATGGTATTTTTGTTTGACTTGGCTGTGCACACCTTTGGCTACCTGTGCAATGCTGTCTTCCTCCAGACAAGATTTCGGTTGTACACATGTCTGTAAGCTCTTTCACGTGAGTCTGGGCTAGCAATCCTCACTGGATTGTTCAGAAGTTTCTAATTTAATGCAAACATGTATTCATTGAATCACTTCCCCTTCACTAATTAATTTCTTACAAAGAGTAATCTCTTGAGCTTCCAGTAATTAAAAAAGAAAAGTGCTATGAAAATGCAGCCATGGGTTTTTTCCCTTCCTTTTTTTTTTTTCCCAACCACCACCTATAGGGGCCAGAAAGTGTTGTCATGGAGACAACAGTTGCTGGGTTATGAATGACAGATCTCAAGAGAGAAGTGTCTTGGAACGGGAACATCTCAAGTTAAAAAAAAAAAAAGAAGTGGTGAGAAAGAAACCAATGTGAGCTCTTTTACTAAGCATGGTGGGGGAGCTCAGTTGAAAGATGTATTTAAGCTAGCAAAGAATAAAAGTACTATTTCCCCCTTTCTTCCATCTAATGTAGGAAATGTTTTCCTTCCAAAGGGGAACAGATTTCTTTTAAGCACATCTCAAGCGTATGTACATATTTTGGCATAATTACATTTTAAAATTGGGATTCACACTGATGCACCAAATTGGTTGCCTTAGTAATGAGATATCACCCGGGCAACGGCTTTGCTGCTCTTCCAGGAGAGCAGATCATCTGCTTCCAACTTCCAGGGGAGTGAGCTGGGAAAGGGGCGGCAGTAGTTTCTTATTGACAGTATCTGAGAGGGGATCAATAGGAAACAAATTATTTTTGACACGCTACCATTGTTTCCCAAATATACTTTTATCTTTTTTATTCATCAGTTGGGTGGGAGAAAGGAAAGGATGGGAGGGAGGGAGGGAGGGAGAGAGAGAGAGAGAGAGAGAGAGAGAGAGAGA
>NW_017731458.1:887623-911177 GCF_001890085.2 Hipposideros armiger | reverse complement strand
AGAGAGAGAGAGAGAGAGAGAGAGAGAGAGAGAGAGAGAGAGAGAGAGAAAGGATGCTCTATTGTTCCAGTGTTAAATTTTTGCTGAGGCATTTTTATTGCTGTAAAAGGGCTTTGCGTTTGTCAACATGTAAATGCTAAATGGCATCAATTATATTATATTATATTATATTAATTATATTAATCATCAGATTTATAAATCTGCTTATATTATAAATCAACAGAAAATTTCTTCACAATGGTAAAATCAGTGACTTGTACATAGCAATGTTATCGTAATAGCACTGCTTAGTAACATACGTAGGGGTAAGGCTTCAGTGTTCAATAATCATTTACTAAATGCCTTGTAGGTGATAAACACTCTAGTTTTCTCACTAAGATCATACGTCCTTTCCCATACCTATTTTCATTACCACGATTTACCAATAAATACTCAGGACACTCTCTTTCTGGAAGATTCGGGTCCCTGGCTGGTTTTTCTTCTTCTGTACTCCGCTCTCCTCCTGATCAGCATTACCATGCTCGTTATTAATAAAGCAGTGATGTCCTAACTGCCAGACGAAGTGGACACTTTTCCGTCCTCATTTTGTTGGCTGTTTCTATGTGTAATAGTGCTGACCATTCCTTCTTTCTTGAAATTTGCTACTCCCTTTGCTTCCCTGACTTATACATCCAGCTGCTTGCCAGTCGTCTTGACTTGAATGTCTCACGGGCACCTTGAACGCATCATGTCTCAAACTATCAGTTTCCTCCAAGCATGCTGCCCCTGCTCTGTAGCCTCTATCTCTATCTCAGTTAATGACGCCAGCTAGTCAGGAACCTAAGGTGAAAACCAAGGAATCATCATCAATTCTTGCCTTTCATCATTCTCTCCCCCAAACAGCTATCTCGGTCTGCTGATTTTACGTCCTAAATATTTCTCAAGTTTCTCACCATCTCAAGTACCACGGCTGTGATTGAAGCCTCCTTTGGCTTTCCCACGATTACAGCAAGAGGCTCTTAATTGGCCATCTTGCCTCCAAGCCCTGTTGAATTCTCATCCCCCCTTGACACAGATCTATTTAAAAATTGAACACTGACTGCATCCTTTCTCGCTCAAATCTTTCAGTGGGACTTCCACTGAATGTGATAGGAATGTGGCCTAACAGATAACCTGATAACCCTGCTGTAAGAGAAATGCAACAAACACCCCTATGCACAGCTGCGCTCACAAGAAAGAGAAGGACTTACTCAGGCACCATATAAGGTGGATCAAAATTTAAAATTCTGACAATTCAAATGGTTCATAAGGCTGTAGAACAATAAAAAACTCTCCTACATTTCAAGATAATTGTAGGTGTGGTGTAATTATTTTGGAAAGCAACTGAGCAGTCTTCAGTAAACTTAAAAACGTGCAGACTCCATAACTTAGCATTTGCAATCTGTGGAATATTCCCGAGAGCGGCAGTTCTCAAGGTGTGGCCTGGAGAACCCTGAGCATTGCTGAGACCCTTTCAGGGGATCCTCAAGGAAACTAGTTTCATAACAATGCCAGCAAGTTACTTGCCTTCGTAATTCTCACCCTCTCACGAGTCTACAGCGGAGTTTTCCAGAGGCTATATCGCATGTGATGACATTACTCTGACAGCTAGTGGAATGTGTGCTTGCATATTCTTGAATTTTCTAGCCTTTTCAAAGGTGAGCTCTTGGGGAGTCCTCCAAATTTGAGAATAGCTGCCCCACAGAGATGTATTCACTTGTAGACAAGGAAACATGTACGAAAATGCTGGTTGTAGCATTACATGAAATGACAAAATAATGAAAAACTAAGTAATGATTATCAGGAAAATAATTACTTTTTTTTTTTTTTAACAATGAAAGAGCATAAAGAAGTAAAAGTAAATACACCAGAGCTACACTTACGGACATTTAAAAACATGCTGAGAAAATTGAAGAACCCGCTGACTGAAAAAAATCAAGCTGCAGAGGACTTTGCATATTACAGTGTGGAACACAGTAGTATGAGCCATGACAAAGAGGAAACAAGTATAATCGGATCGGAGGCTGACAGCATGGCCAGCGGTTAATGTGGAGCCGTGGCCGAACGGGAGCATGCTGACCCCCGCGGGTGCTTTGAGAGGCCTGAGCTAGCTCTTTGCCTCTTGGTAGGTAAATAAGGGAAAGGCTAGTAAATATTTACATACTTGTTATAAAATTCACGTTAAATCTAAATTTCATTCTGTCCTCATAAGTGACACTGCTGCCATGTACGTGTGCTTCCTAATTACCCAGATGGCTTTTTTCTAAGAAGGGCAAAGAACTTGCCTGTAACGTTGAAAGGGCCGTTTTCGTCATTCCAAGGACTAGAATTATTCTACATTTATTAAGGAAAATAACATTTGTTTGAATATATTTGTAGAAAACTTTGCCCCCTATATTTGTCACAGGAAGTTTATTTGACCTATGAACCTTAGGGACAACCTACTATGACACCAATGATCCAGCTTTAATGGACTCAACCTGTATAAATGGTTTATGAAATACTGATTAAGTTCTAGCCTCCCTGTAAATGCTTTTTCCCAAGTAAAACGTGAGTCCGACAGAGTGGTTCTCAAACTTTTCGGCCCCTCTTCTTTCAAAAAGCCTTCTTTCCCAGCTCGAGAATAGGCGCCTCTTTTCTGAGCCCACCTGACAGCCATTACCTAACCCAAGAGCATCCCAGTTACTCCATTGCGTTGGCCTGAGTGCTAACCATCTCCCTCCCGACTGGGTGGTGGCTTGCTTCTTTTGGGTAGAACCATGTCCTGTTCATTTTTATGTCCCTATTCAATAATGAGTGAACAAATCCGTGTTTATTACTCATTTAAAAATGCATATGAGCACCCTTCTCCTGCACACCCACATAGCAGTGGGTTGGAAAGAGCACGTGTTACGGGTTTCTTCTCATAGCAGACCATAAAGAAAGAGCCAATGGCCATCATTTGATGAAGGGCACATTTTTCTTTATTTCTTTCAACACTTAGTCAAGGGCAAGCTGCATTTTTTTTTTACCGTAAATATTCCCCATGAATGAAGCAATGAGTGGGCTGGCATTGGGAGCGACCTCCCTTATCACACAGCAATGCCGCCACCCCGCTTCCTGTAATTCAGCTTGTGCTTTGTAGTAGTCATGCAAACACGCCTTTCCTAACCTACTCAGGGCTCAAAAGCCCTTTTTTTTTTAACCCAAACAAAAAAAAATCTCTTCTCCTGGTGCATGTATTCTCAGTAAAAAGTAAACTAATTGATCACTTTTCATTTCTGTATATATGTCTAGAGCTGATGTATACTTTTTTTTTTTTTAAGATTTTTATTGGGGAATTAGGGAGATGGGAACAGTGCTGGGGAATTGGGGGGAGGGGAACAGACAAGTTGCCATAGTTTTGTTCTTCAGTCTAGTTGTGGAGGACGTTGCTTCACTGGCCCAAGTTGGCACCATCATTGTGCTCTTTCCGGGCAAGGCAGATCAGTCACCGGCTTCTGAACGGCCACTCACGGCGGCTGCTGGCTACATACGGTAGCCCATGGCAACCCACTGCCACAGGGGCTGCAGCCTACGCCGTCACCGGCGACTCACAACAGCCCAGCTCCAGGTTGAGCTGTTGTTCAGCATCTTAGCTGTGGAGGACAGTGTCACTGGCCCTCATATGTGGGATCCGAACTGGGGCCCTCTGGCGTCCCAGGCCAGTTCTTAACCATCACGCCACTCGGCCAGCCCCTGATGTATACTTTTAACATTAGTGTTTCAATTTAGTAAAAATATATCTTAGTTCTCATACTCAATAGTAAATGACTCAGACATCATTAGATGTCTACCAAGGTCATTTAATAAGGGATTTTGCCAATTCTCATTCTTCTTTCTCTCTGAGCATGATGCCATCATCACCTTTGTGGCTGGTTTTATATAATGTGAGTCATGCCTGTTTTTCCTATAAGGAGTGCATTCTGAAGGCTGCCACTGTGGTTTAAGGGGATAGTGGTTACACTAGTGTGTTCAGAAGGCCAGATGACTGGGTTCAAATCCCAGCTCTGCGTTCTGTGTTTCCTCCAGCAAGTTACTCAGCTACTCTGTGCCTTAGTTCTCTTTTCCTATTAAATGAAAATAGTCACAGATGCTCATGCACTGGGTTCTTGTACAGATTTAGTTAATATATGTAAAGTGCCCAGAATAGTACTTGTCACGCAGTAAAGATTAGCTACTATATTAGTAGCATGTGTGTGTGTGTTTTACTTTAAGGGCAAAAGTAATTGATTTTATGAGATATAATTATTTTGCTTTTAGTCTGAGAAATAGAACACTTGATTGGTTTCACAAAGAAGCCAGTGAGCTTTGCCTGAAAGAGACGTGAAAGCCCCCATGACCTCACGCCCCTACTTGACAAAGTTTCACAATTAATAACACATCAGGAAATAGAGGCAAATGAATACCTAAACCAATAAAATCCAATTTTCAGATACTTACGCATACCTTTTCTTTGGCTGGTTTACAAAATTATCATACTCAGGACTATATTAACCTTTGAGACTGCTTATAATTAATAGTGATATTATTCTCAGCTGAAGAATTCAGTTTTAGAATTTTTACTAAATGTTTATGTCTTAATGAGCCACTTTTAATCCTTCTTGTGATTGGGACTATAATAGAACCCCAAAATAAGAACATAAAATGCAAATTTAACAAATAAATACAAGAACATACAAATAATATTAATTTAGGACAAGCCAACCAGGGCAGTCTTTGTGATAAATAAGCTGCCTTTAAAACACACAATTTTTAAGGATGAAATGTCACTTAAAATCATAACTGATATGGTAAAGAGTAGCACGTTCCATTCTCAAAGGTGCCTCCGCCCCATAGTGATAGGAGCTCTACCCCAACCACCTGTGGCATTTCTAAGTCAATGAACATACTGAACACAAACTACATTTTAGGTAAAGTTAAGGCTTCTTATTAATTTCATATGGTATGATAATGGAATCCTAAAGTCCTTCTCTGTAGAGAGTATACTGGAATGTAAGGATGACATGATAAGACACCTGGGATTTCCTTTTAAAAACACCCAACAGAACAAGCCAAACAAAACAAACACATAAAAGCAGAATGTGAGAATGAGATAAGTAAGAATGGCAAAATGTTGATGATTGTTAAAGTGGGGAGATGGGAACACGGGGACTCATTATACTATTTTTCTACTTTTGTGAATATTTATTTAACAATTAATAACAAAATTAGAAAATAACACAAAACATATACATAAAACATGGATCACCTGGAAATGAATGCAACATACATATGATATGGAAATATATACTTGAAACCCATATAATTTTACTAATCAATGTCACCCCAATAAATTTAATTAAATAAATATTTAAACATTTTGGCAAAAAGGAAATCTAAGCATAAAAAAATATTACAATGTATCAGGCCCTACAGATATAGCAATAGTTCTCAGAACAAATTTCATAGTCCATTACTAATAAATGTGAAAGAAAAAAACTCATGAAGCACTCAGCTCCAGAAGCTGGAGGAGGATAATCTCCTGCTTGCTTCTGCTCTTTATATTCCAAAAAAAGAAGGAATTGATAAAAGATAAAAAGCAAAATTAATAAATTAGAAATAAGAAAATGGTGGAATAATCACAAAAGAGAGATGGTTCTTTGAGGAAAAAATAGTAAAATGCATGATTAACTAAAGTTGATAAAGAAAAAAGAATGAGCACAATTCGAATATACAAAATAAGAAATGAAAAGAGGGGGTTCTGGCCGAGTGGCTCAGTTGGTTAAGAGTTAGCTTAAGAGCATGAGCTCTGAGTAACAGGGCCGCCAGTTCGATTCCCACATGGGCCAGTGATGCTGCAGGTGGCAGGATGCTCAGCTGGTGAGAGCATGTACTCCTAACAAGATCGCCTGTTCAGTGGTGGGCTACGCCTGCCCGCAACTAAGACTGAATCTGGCACCGTGAGCTGAGTTGCCGCCCCGATGGCTCAGTGGATAGAGCGTGCGCTCTTAACAACAAAGCTGCTGGTTCGACTCCCGCATGGGATGGTGGCTACACCCACCCACAACTAAGATTGTAACACAGCACCTTAAGCTTAGAGGCCACGAGCTGCCTATGGGCAGCCAGATGGCGACTGGCACCCTCCACAACTAAGATTGAAGAACAACTTGGCTGGTTCCCTTCCCCAATTCCAACACTGTTCCCCTCCCCCAATTCTCCAATTAAAAAAAAAAAAAGAAATGAAAAGAGGGAATGACTAAAGATACAAAGGAAATGAAAAGAAACATATGAGATTACTTTGTTCAACTCTACTCAATTCAGTTTGAGAACCTGGATGATTTTCTCCAAAAACGTAAATGATCAAAAGTGATCCTACAAAAAATACAAAATAAAAACAGACCAATTATATAAAGAACTAGAAATAGTTGTTGAAGAGTTATGCTCCAACAAGCCCCCTTTTAGATGTCTTCACAGGGAAACTCAACCTGAACAGATTAACTCCAGTGCTATTTAGATTGTTCCAAAATATGGAAAAAGAAGGAAAAGTGTCCATGTTACCTTGCTGAGGCAAATATTTTGTTACCAAATTGATTAGTAGAATTCCCTGTATTGATAGCTCAAAAGAGAAAAAAAATTACATGAGCCTCTTGATACCAACTAAGAAGTAATTTGACTTTGTTCAACATCTACTCTTTTTTTTTCACTGCAGCCTACGCTGTCGCCGGTGACTCACGGAAGCCCAGCTCCAGGTCGAGCTGTTGTTCACCATCTTAGCTGTAGAGAGCGCAGCGTCACTGGCCCTCATGGGATCTGAACCAGGGCCCTGCTGCTCAGAGCTGGCGTCCCAAGCCAGCTTTTAAACAACGCGCCACTCGGCTGGCCCTATTCTTGATTTTAAAAATACTCAACACAACTGGAATAGATGGGCACCCCCTTAACATGTTCAAATGTATCTATCTCAATCAGTTTCATGCATAAAAAGATAACACTAGAAGCATTTCCATTAAATTCAGGAACATTTCAAGGATGTCCAATGTCGCCACTCCAGGAAATTTCACCAGGAGGCTTTGCAGCAGTGCGACCCCCCTCCCCATAATAGGACTGCCAGTTTAAGGGCAGTGTCCCAGGAGAAGTACTGCTAATCCCAGTACATGCACAGAAAGACATTTTCCCATGAACCATTCCAAAAGAACACTGGATCTTACATGCTTCTGTTATTTCCTTTACCAGACATTATACATGGTAAGTTTAAAAACACTGCTGATGTAGTGATAAAAATCAGGTAGCCCTATTTTTGTATAATATTCTCACAACATCAGTTTGCCAGTGAAATGCCAACTATTTATGATTTTGAATTAAAAGACAAAAGATCACTACCCTACAGTTCTATTTTGAACTCCACATAAAATTAGAAACATCATATATAATTTTAGCCCACATTTTGTGTATTTTATTTCACTAGCTTGAGGTCTTTTCCTCCTTCCTCAGCTGGACATCACCTCTTCTTCTCTTTCATATCTTTCCCACACTTTCTTCTCCACTCATTCTTTGGTTCTCCCCTATCCTGCTTTTGAGATTGCACCAATTTTGCTATGACCTAATAATCAAACCACCACTATCCTCTAGGAAGCTGCCACACAAGCAAAAATAAAATTCTGGGAACCAACTGACTCTAGGAGGCCAGTGGATCTGAACATTTACAGCACGAGGCTTCTGTTCTTTCCTATCTAAACATGGCTGTAATTTCACATAACTACAATAGAAAACTATCAACTGACTTTAAATTCAAGCTTGATTGTGGACCCCATACCTCATTGTGTCATGGGTGTTACAAGCTGCAAGCTACATTTAGGACTGAAATAGAAACAAAAAAAAAACCATGGCATGGTGTGGAAAAGGTCAGGGGCTAGCATGATTTAAATTTTCCAAAGGGCTGGCAGCTCTTGCTGCTGTGGAATTCATGAGCTGTAACTGTGATCTCAGGGTACCCACAAATTGCTTGCAGGAAAATGATTAGAGCCTTACGATATTATTTTGAGAAAGAATGTCTTATGTTTAATTGTCTTCAGTATGTGACATAGAAACGGTCTTGACCTCTTAACTACACTGTGGCATATTGTAAAGGATAATTCCATTCTTAGAGCTTGGGTCAATGCCATGCAATCTGAAACGATCCAAGTATAAGACATGGTGACCAATTAAGATTTCTGTCTATAATCAATTACAGATGCCCTTTAAGAAAGAACTAATTCTCTCCAAATGAAGACACAATTCATAAAAGCCCCTATTTGTCGTATTGGTGGGTCAAGAAAGTACAAATCCATCAACCTATTCCAAATTTGTTATTAACAGCAACAAAAAAGATAAACTTCCCCAATGCTTCTCCATCCCCCTTTGAGAATCCATCTTTAATATCAGCTTACATGACAATGTTGATCTTGACCTATGATTTCCTACAATGAGAACATAAATTTAAAACATACATGCACCAAAAAAAATAAGGGAGGGGTTCCAGACCCCATTCCTCTTCCAAGACAACAAAATATTTTAAACTAAATGGATACAGAATATTAGAGAATCATGACTCTTTCTAATGCGTTTGTGCAATATTTTTATTAAAAGCCAGTGAACTGTTAACTACTAACTAAAGGTTAAAACTATATAGTCTTCTTTCAAGAGTTCCCTATCCATGCAACAAAAAAGTGTCCTATTTTGTGGGAATTAATGCATATGACACACAGAAGATAAATGATAAGAAATCCAAGACCAGAAAGGTCCAGGTTGAAGAGGAAAAAAAGCTAAAGCAACAGAATCACCTGGGAGAGATTTGCCTCACAACACACTTAATAACAATCATTATACACTGCAGCTCAGCCCCACGATCTGGGGCTGAACTGACGTGATTGGTTTCTCAGCATCTCCTTGCTCAAAGCTATAATTCTGAAAACTTGAAATAGTTTCTTCAGTACTGTCTAGAAATACCATCTTATTTGTCACTCAAATGTGATGTAAGGAACACACACACAAACTCAAATGCAGAAGGTTATGTGGATAAGTGAAGCAACTGTGTATTATGGAAGGAAGAGAAGAATGACCTTAGCTACACCAATTCATTTCTTTTAATTTAATGATACAAAGATGTGTAGACCACAAACTGGGGCTTTTTGTAAAATGCTTTTTTTCAACGTCCAGGCAAAACATGCAGGCTTTAAGTTATTCAGAACAGGGTGTTTATAAGAATGAAAATATCTAGAGCTTCAGTGAGACAGGCTCTCTCACATCCTAGATGGTGGGAGCATAAATTGGTACAATCTTTCTGCAAGCCACTTGATAATGACTATAGAAAATGTTAGAAGTGCCTACCTTTTAAGCCAGCACTTTCGTATCTTTGCCTAACAATGAGGGTGTGTTTATTGGTCTTTTGGATGGCCTCTTCTGTTATTTGTTTTTCATATTCTTGGCCCATTTTTCTATTGGGTTGTCTTTTCCTTATGAATCCGTGGGGGCTACCAATATTTAGTATGCAGTAACTTCATGTATTGTAATTATTTTTCCTGAGCTATCCTTGGTTATTTGACACAGTTCACGGTATACTCTTCAGGGTGAAATTTTTCACTTAATATAATGAAATATGACTTATCTTTTTCTTTATAGCTTTTGGGCTTCTTAAAAAAAATTTATGGGCTTGGGATTTATTTTTGTGCACAGTGTGATACAGAGATCCAACACTGTTCTCTAGGTAAATAACCAGTTGTTCTAATTCTGTTTAATAAAAAATTCCTGTTTTTCCCCCACCAAATTGAAATTCTACCTTTGTCTACTATTAAATTCCCATATATACTTGAATCTATTTCAGGACTCACTCTTTATCCCACAGTCAATTCCATGCCAATATCACACAGTGTTCATTATAGTGCATCATAATAGGTTTTAACATGTGGGAACCTTGCTTTCTACTTTTATACCTTTTCTTAATAAAGACTTAGTGGCAAATTAGAAGAGGCAGAATCAGGATGTTGGCTAAAACCAGGACCTTCACAACAGATTGTTCTTAAAGCAATAAACAGAACTGTGGGAAAAAAAAATTAGGGAAAAGAGCTCACTTACATTGTGTGCAGAAATATGAATTGTTAATATCTATTACGATTACAAAAATATATATACATGTATATGTATATATATTTATATCTTTCAATCAATAATTTTGCTCCTAGGAATCCAGTGCATAGAAACGAAGGCACTAGTATGGAAGGCTGTGTGTATAAGGAAGTCTATTACAATTATGGGGCGATTGTGGGGGAGTGTGTACCTAGGACAGGTAACATGGCAGGCCTGAGACTGCTAGTGTTAGGCCTGTGTGCAATGTTGGTTGGCCCCTGGCTGGCGTCTGGGAACTTGGCTGGTAAACAGTTCCCCACACTGATATAAAACTTTCCCTAAATAAGAGTGGTTCAATGTGCTTACACTGCCAGTACAATCAATGTGGTTTATGCTAAATGCCTGACTTCCTTCTGGGAGTCTGGAATTTTGGTACATGCTGGGCAGAGAGTGCCAAATGACTGAACCCCAATAAAGACTTTGGGTGCTTAGTCTCTAACGAGCTTCCCTGGTGGACAGTACTCAGTACGTGTTGTCACAACTCATTTCTGGAGAAATTAAGTGTGTCCACTGGGAGAGAGCTCTTGGAAGCTTGCTCCTGGTTTTTCTTTGGATTTCACCCTAAATGCCTTTTCCCTTCGCTGAATTTGCTTTGCATCTTTTTGCTGTCATACATTTTACTCACGAGAGTGCTGTGAGTCTCTGTAGTGAATCAATGAACTGGAGGTGGTCTTGGGGACCCTTGACACAGGAGGTTAAGAGGAGATGTGGGCAGAGAAGGGAGATGTGGGGAAAAAGGTAAGAAAATAGTACAGCAAAATAGGAAGGTGAGTATAAAAATTATCCTATGGACTAGAATCTCATTTGTAGTATAGCATATATGCTTGTATATATGCACAGAAAGATGTCACAGAAAGGATGGTTCCACAATGTTAATGGTGTTACCTCTGCATGGTGGGATTTTGGGTCATTTTCCACGGTTTCCCTTATACTTCTCTGTATGGTCTGAACCTGTTTTTACAGTGAGCACACTTGAATTATATAATCAAAAAAAGATAAAGCTAGTTTTTAATTTTAAAAAGGAAATAAAAACAGGTTGTTGGAAATTCTTGTTTAAAATAACATCCCTGATGTGGCCTCTCCTAACTTCCCATTAAATTCCTATAAGGATACAGAAACAGTGAAACACACAACACATGGAAAGTTAGGTGACTGACAGCCTCTGCCCCGAAGTTGACAACAATTTCCACCATTTTATGGCTTGTGGAGTTGTCCAAAGAACATAATCGGTAGATCGCATATGTCATACCCCACCACAGCCTGCCTGAGAATTGGGAGGAAGACCCTTATTCCCTACTTCACTGCCTTATGGTTAAGAAATGCAAGATCTACATCACAGAGAACACTGGACAGCTTTCTCTTCACGACGTGGGTGATGGGTTTTGAAGCAGCCATCCCTTTTCTTTTATAATCTCTCTTTTCTAGGTAGAAATTGTAATTTCTCACCAGATAGGAAGCAGAGGTGTAGAGAGAACTGGGAAAGGAAGAGCCCTAGTAGGAGTGTATACCTGGAATTATAACTTTTTATGGAAGAGCTGGGCCACGGGGCTGGGAGGGAGAACAGTTGGTCCTGTCTATGGCTGGCAGAGCTGCGACAGACTATATAGTCTGTGTGACACTGACAGCTATGAGAAAAAACAAACTGCCCCTGTAGATTGAAAAAGAGGATTCTACCCACCACCAAGTGGACAGAGAGTTCAGGCTAGGGTGACCCTACAGTTTATTATCCATACTGGGAAACTTCTGAGAGTGAAAGGGGTTCTACTAGTAGTTACATCAGGTAACACTCATACACCAGGACTGTCCCAAGCAAACTGAGAGGTATGGTCACGTTGGTTCAGGGCCAAATCCTGAGCCTGAGTCAATCTCTTGCAAAGGTATAAAGAAGAAAAAGTGTCAGATTTGCAAAACACCAAAAACCCCACTGGTAAGTCCTGAATGACAGATGTATGAAAGTAATGTACTATGGCAGAGAGAAAACAGAGATCCTGTAAATTTACAAGCAGCCTTGAGAAAGTAAACAGAACTGAGTAAAAGCAATATATATATATATAAAAAACAATTAATAGAAGGAAACTGTTTTAGGATGAAACAGAATTTAGTATTTCACTCCAAGAGTTTTTCTGAGTTCTAGGTGAAATAAATGAAAGAAACCAACACCTAGAAACATCTTGGCAATTGGGAAGAGAAAACTTTTCATCATTTGCATATGACAGAATCATTGACCCAGAAAAACTAAGAATTAACAAACATGAATCAAGAAAGGTTTCATTCTGGACACAGATACACCAACACAAGCCAATATTATTTCTCTGCACCAACACTGTAATGTAGAAAATATAATAAAAAATTCAGAGCAGTAACAAAAACAATAAAATATCCAGGAATTAACCACAAATTCATAAGGTGCCTCTAAGTCTAAAGGTCAAAGGAATGATTTATATAAGCCTATTCTATACTCTTAAGATGATTTAATATTATAAAAATGTTAGTCCTTTAAATTAATCTATAAATTCATTGCAGTCCTGATAAAAAGTAATGTTGAATTTAATGAACACAATAAACACACATTAACACTTATATTGCACAATAAAGGTCTATGTATAGCTTAAGCAACCTTAATAAAGAAGAGTGGAGAAGACGCAGTTATCCTACCATAAACTGTCCTACCATATAAGAGACACTATCATAAAAACTGTGTGGCATTAGTGCAAAACCAGGCAGATATAAAATGGAACAGAATAGAGCACTCAGAAACAAAATGTGTATATTTAATATATACTAAAAACCAATGGGAAAAGGACACATTGTTTAGTAGATGGTATTGAGAAAACTTGCTCACCATATAGAAGAAAATGAAACTGGATTCCTATACAAAACCACATACATAGGTGGATTATAAATGGATGAAAGACTTAAAATGTGAAAGGTGAAGCTAGACGATTCATAGAAGAAAATACAGGATAGTACCTCTGTGATCTAGAGACAAGGAAAGCCCTCTTCAACAAAATTCCAAAGCACAAAATATAAGGGAAAATACTGAAGAATTGGATTATGTGAAAATTAAGGATTCTCTTCAACAAAGCATACCACAAAATTCATTAGCATGCATAAAGAATAGGAGAATATATTTATAAGGTCTAAAGTGAATAAGAGATTAACATCTAAAATATTTAAGGAATTCCTGGTAATCAACAAGAAAATGATACCAACTCCAGTAGAAAGATGGACAAAGGATATGAATGGGCAGTTCACAGGAAAACCAAAAAAGCAAACAAGCATTTAATGAAATGCTCAAATTTAATGGTAATCAGACAAATAAAAGGTAAAACAACAATGAGATATCACTAGACCTATTAGTCTGGCAAAATTTGTAGGTAGCTGGTTGACACTGGTAAGACTGAGCACACAATAACCCCCATATACAGCTGGTGCTGGTGCAAACTGGCAGCCATTTTGGAGAGGAACCTGGCACTACTTGTACCAGTTAGGTCTGTATATACCCAACGATCCACCACTTTTTTCCTGGTATATATCCCAAGGACATTCTCACAGAGGCACATGATTTCTTTTTATATATATAACTAACTTTTTACATTAAAATGGTTCCTATGAAAGGTATGGGAATGCAAATGGGGGATACAAAGAAATACATGAGTGAGTGAATGAAGTGAGAAGGCAGCTCTGTACAGATCAATGACAGGTCCCATGATCTAACGAGCATCAGTAAGTCAACATTCCACACTTCAGTCAAGTGCAGGCGGTGGGTAATGATGGGTGAGGGAGGTTGTTTCAAACACGCTGGTAAAATTTTTGAATTACAAGACAAAAAAGTCCTTTATGGAGTTAAGGTGAGGGAAACAACTCAGTTAACTACAAGAGACAAAAACAGATTGCCTCGACCTCTCTCTAAATACCAGAAGACAAACTGTCTTTAGAGTTTTGGGGATAAAATAATTTTGAGCTCAGGTACTCATATGTGAAGCCAACAGAAAACGTTCTAAGATAACGCATAGATACAAAAATTATACCACTGTGAACATTTCTTGAATCAAAGAAAACATTCCACAAATTTTTAAGAACATAAAAGCAAAGGCCTTTACCCTTATCTATAAAATATAAAATTACCTTTTGTAGAAAGAGGACAATCCTTTCGAGCATCTGGGCACGGAGCTCTTCCAAGGTAAACAATGTTCGGGGTGTCCTAATGAAAATTTTGGTCTTCCCATAAGCTACATCGTCCTGAAAACCACAGTGTTCAATCAGTTTCTTGACGGCCTCTTTGTCTGACGGGAGGTCATGATTGGGCCAGGTGAATTCAGAGATCATCTTGTATCTGGGTGAAAAAAGAACAGGGCACAGATTAAGGAAGAAAAACCATAGAGTCTCAATAGATGCAGAAAAACTATGCCATAGTATTCAAGATAATAGGAAGGAAAGAAGGAAGGAAGGAAGAAAGGAAGGGAGGGAGCGAGGGAGGGAGAGAGAGAGAGAGAGAGAGACAAAGAAAGAAAGAAAAGAAAGAAAGAAAGAAAGAAAGAAAGAAAGAAAGAAAGAAAGAAAGAAAGAAAGAAAGAACCTTAGGAAACTAGGAATAGAAGTGAATTTCATAGCCTGATGAGCTGTGAAAAAAGCCTTCAATAAGACACAACACTCCTTTATGATAACATCTCTTATTAAACTAGAGATAGAAGGGTACTACTACCTTAATTTAATGAATGCTATTTCCCTTAAACTTACAGCAAATATCATTCATAAAGGGGCATTCACTTTACAAACAGAAACAAGGCAAGGCTGCCCCCCATCACCGGTTTTCCAACCAGCATAGCGAGACCAATAAACAAACTGGTAAGTGATTGGGGAAACAAAACTAATCTTACTTATGAATGATACTCGCTTCAAAGGAAATCAAGGTGATTGTCGGATGAACTATTATCATTAAAAGAAAACGAAGCAGGTTCTGCATATAAGATGAATCCTCAAAATTCAATCACGCTTCTACGTACAAGCAGCCAACGGTTCCTCGCCATGTGGGCCTCGCACAGGGCAGTTCGCTACACACCAGCTTCATGAGTGTGAGCGTGAGCAAGACAGAAGTCAGAGTCCCAACCTTTTGCAGCCTAATCTCACACGTGGTATACCATCACTTCTGCCATATTCCATTTTGCGAGAAGCAAATCACCAGGCTCAGGCCACACTCACGGGAAGGGGGTTACACAGGGTGAATACCAGGAGGTGAGAATTACGGGGACCAGCTTAGAAGGCAGCCTACGACTGTGCTTCCCCGCCCCCACCCCTGCCCAGTGCAAAGTTGTTTACTGCATGTAGTCCACCTTACTAATGTTGTTCATATACTGCATCTGAATTTTAAGTCATAGTGAAAAACGCTTTCCTCACACTCAGGTTACAGAGCAATTCATCTGTGTGTTCCTCTATTGCTTGTATGTTTTTAGTTTTTACGTTTATATCTCTGATCCATCTGGAGTTTATTTGGGTATATGGTACGAGGCATGGATCCAGTTCTACCTTTTGACAAAAGGCTATTTGCACCACGACTTACTAAAAAGTCTGTTTTTCTCCCTATGATTTAATATCTCGCTTTTACCATATACTAAATTTTTATACGCACGTCAGTTCGTTTCTATGCTTCCTGGTCTGTTTCACTGCACTGTCTGTCCATCTGGGCATCACGTGGTTTTAATTATTGATGTTAGATTTCAGTATCTGGTGGCCTCTCATCATTCTTTTATTTTTATAGGTCTTTGTAGCTATTCCTGCAAGTTGATTTTTCCATATAAACTTCAGAATCAATTTACATAGATCAAAGGAAAAACAATCACAAAACAAACAAATAAATCCTTGCTGGGTTCCCATGTTAAATTCATTCAATTTAGCTGTGATGTTGAGTTGTCCTATCCAATAACAAGGGATATCTTTCTATTTTTTCGAGTCTGCTTTTGTGCCTCTCAGGAGCCTTTAAGTTTTCCTCATGGGGTTTTACACATTCCTGGTTAAGATAATACGCATCTAAGTGGCATCCGGTCCCTTCTTCTTGCCATCTCTCTCTTTCCCTAGGTTCCGTCTTAGCCCCCATGACAACAGGCTCTCCCTGGCTGCCTTTCGTTTCCCTGGATATTATTTTCTCAGTCTCATTTTCTAGCTACTGCTCGTCCATCACTAACCCCCCAAATGTCGGAGTTTCCCAGGGCTCATATCAGGCCCTCTATTCTCTATGCACACCCTTTCCCATGTCACCGCATCTACTCCATCTGCTTTATTTATCAGTTCATGAACATGTTAGCCCTAGCCCACTTCTCAGTTATGCGCTTCAGACTCCTATAGCCAAGGCCGACAGAGATCGTGAAGGCATCTTAAATGTCTTTTAGCCTTTCCCACCTCAATGCTCTCAGTCACTAAAGCCAGAAGCCTGGGAATCATATTTGATCCCTTCTCTATTGTTCCTTCTAATCCATCATCAAGTCCTGTTGGCTTGATCTCCAAAATATATTTAAAATTCAACTATTCTCAACTTTACTGCCACCATCCTAATCCAAGCCACCATCACGTTTACTGCAACAGACTCCTGGATGGTTTTCCATTTCCTCCCCAATCCATTCTGCATCCTCAGCTGCGAGAGCCGTTTTCTAAAAAGGCTTACGTCATTTTTATCTCTTACTGCTCTCCTCCTCCATCACCAGAGTCCATCCTGTTGGTCTTCTTTACGGTCCTGTGATGTGTGTTGCCTCTATCTTGCTTTAAAGCCTTTGCATATACTGTTCCCATTGCCTGGAATGCTTTTACGCGTAAATCTATTCACTCAAAGGCAGGCTCCTTCTCATCCTTTAGTCTTTTCTCGATCCTCTTTCATCATCATCAACCCTCACACCCATTATGCTTCTCTAAGGCAGCCAGTTGGTTTTGTTTCTCACACCATTCATCACAATGGTGATCACGTTGATTTGTGGGTTTATCTGTTGAACGTCCGTCTCCCTCACTAGTCTGTGGGATCCATGAAGGCAGGGACTTGTTTTGTTCCCCCTATATATCATGTTGCCTGCTATCCAATGAGGAAATAAGATGTTTGTTGAATGAAAGAAAGAATGAAGGGAAACCGAAATAGAAACCAAATGCAAGAGTTCTAATATGAAGAGAGAGGTAATATTACATAATGTCATGTGAAAAATGAAACAAAATAGGAAACCTTCCAACTTCGTTTTAGAACAAAAATAAGAGTCAACATTTCGGCCATAATACGATAGTAATGGTGTGTGTTTGAAGTTCAGGCATATTGCAGAAATGGAAGCAACGTACTGTCACGCCATTCAGCTAACACCTCAGGATAAGGGCGTCCTTCCTGTCTTCCTGATGCTAAGGGGAAGGCAGGACCCAGCTCTCCAGCAAACCCGCAATCTGAGCTTGCTAATTAAAAAGCTGAACTCATCTGCTTTCTGACAGCTAGTTTTACCTCCCTGAAAGACTTGAGCAGCTTTTAAGGTCCTTAGTACATTTAAAACTCCTTCTCTCCCCCTGCCCCCCATAAAAGAATGAAAATAATGGTGACAAGTAAAAATTTAGGTTCAACTAGCTTACACAGAAAATCTGCAGACTCTCAAAGTAAAAATTCAACGTGGTAACTATTACTTTTCCTGCCACCATAACTGAAAACATTAATGTAATGTCCTGCACACCTTCTATTCCACCCCCAGCCCCCATGTCCCATTGTTAATTAGTTCAGTCAGTATGACAATCAAAGTGTCAATTTCTCAATGTGAACAAACTCTAAATTTTATGTAAAGCAGGAGATAAACACAGCCTGCAGAGCAGAAACAGGCTATTTTCCTGGATGCGCATGCCGCCATCTTATCCAGCACTTTTCCTACACGATTCTAGAGAGGAGCTAATCACACCTCACATACTAATTGGTAATTCGATCAACTTCCGTCTTTCCACTATTCTGTCTCTTAAAGGGAAATTTAGAACATTTATTGGGATGATTAACATCTTTTAATTTTTTCAATTTCTTATTTTCTACTAGGTGTGCTTTCCCCATTGTTGCTTTTTACTCTGTTTTCTCTTCGGTAGACTGACCTGATTCCATTTGATTTCAAAGCTGTACATTTAGTTGTGAGGCAATGTACTGTTCAAGACTGCAGGCTCAGAAGCCAACTGCCTGGCTCCACTACTACCTGGCTCTGTGACCTGGAGCGAGTGTACATCTGGGCCTTTGCTTCCTGGGTCTCGGCCAGTGTGCCTACGACCTTGCCCTTGCAGCTGCTGAGGTGGTTACTTGTTCGGCCGTGATGGCAGCCTCTTGGTGCTGCAGCTGTGGTAGGTTCCAGCACAGCAGCTAGGATGGCTTCCTGAATGGCAGCGCAAGCCGCACGAGGCAGGCTTTCCTGAAAACGGTGACCTGGGCTCACTCCTGGGTCTTCCTACCTGCCTCCTATCGTATTTAGGGTTGACTCACCTTTTCAAGGTTTACTGAGAATCCCCTTTTGGTTCCACAGTGTGGCTGTGCATTCACTTGGTTTTACATACATACGTCTAACATTATTTGGGGACATTCTAGAGTGGGAATGGGAAATTGAAGCTTACACCACTAAGACCACCATATTTAAAATTCATAGGTTCTTTTTAATCTGTTCTCTTTTGTTTTTATAATGGGTATTAGAAAACATAATCCAATCCTTATAGCAATCCATTATAGCATATAGGAGACAATCCTTATAGTCTCCTATGCCTAAAAAGCACACCAAAACATTTGGAGTTGAAAGTAAAGTAAGTCCAGAGAGGTTAAAAATAGGTAAAGATATACATTTGCAAAATTCTTTGCCCCCCGCCCCCTGAAATCAAGCTTGTTTATTGTCTTACTTCAACTACTCTCCATGGCTTCCACTTTGTCTCATGATAATACAATGTTAGTTAGATAAAGATGTATTTTAGATTTGTATATATTTAGTTTAGCCTGATCCTATATTTACCCCTCCCCACCCTGCTCATTCTAATATGTAACTTCTGATTTTTCATAGATGACAACATAAAAACAAATTTTATTACTGAGCAATTGGTAGAATTCTAAGAGCAATAACAACAGCCCAGCAATCTTGCTATTAATGTATTTGATCGAGTTTGAAATCAAGACTCAGAATGATCTGGCTCCTGTCCATCTGTCTGATCTTATCTCATACCGCTTCCCTGTCATTCAGCATCCTCCAGCCACCCTGGACTACATCTAGTACCTAAAACACCACGCTTATTACTGCGATAGAGCCTTTCCCCTGCTATTCCCTCCCTCTGCCTCACCTACTCTCCTCTGATCTCTGTATGGCTGGTTAATTACTTCCTGTCATTATTATCTCCTTAGCGACTCTTCCGACCATCCAATATCTTATGTGGAATCTGTATTATAGAACATAGGAAATGTTCCATAAATATTTTAAAATAAAGGCACAGATGGAATTAAGACATTATTCTTATAAGTCCCAGTTGTCAACTATCATTATCATTAATAATAAATAGCAATAGCAATGACATCTTACATTAATTGAGTGATTAATATATATCAGATACTATTCTGAGTGCTTTTTATATATTATCTCATTTAAGCCTCCAGTAACCCCACAAAGTAGTTATTATTATCCCCATTTTACACATGAGGAAACTGAGGCATGAAATAGTTATGTGACTTGCCCAAGGTTACAAAGCTATGAAATGGCAAAGTCATGATTCAAACCAGGTAGACTAATTTTGGGGCCTCCACAATTAACTATTCAATATTTTGTTATTAGTAGACAGTTGACCCTTGAACAACATGAGTTTGAACTGCACAGGTCCACTTATATGCATTTTTTTTCAATAAATACTGTAAATGTATTTTCTCTTCCTTATGATTTTCTTAATGCCTTTTCTTTTCTTTAGCTTACTTTATTGGAGGAATACAGTATATAATACTCCATAACATACAAAATATGTGTTAATCAATTGCTTATTGATTAACAGTATTAATAGTTAAGTTTTTGGAGAGTCAAAAGTTATATGCAAATTTTCAACGGGGGCGGGGTTGGGGTCCCTAACCTCTGCACTGTTTGAGGTTCAACTGTAATTAATAATATCAGTAATGATAAGCAGCATTAATTGAACATCTGTTACATGCCAGGCATCTAGGCTTTTAACTTAGGTTAATTTAGTCCTCATAACAACAGCCTTATGAAGTAGGTGCTACTATACTCATTTTACAGATGCAGAAACAGAATCAAAGAAATTACATTTCTGGCCCAAGATTATGCAGTAAGTAAGAGGCACATGCAGGATTCCAACCCAGATGTCACCCCAAATCCTTGTTCTTTCTACTGTACTATGATGCCCACATTTCCTCACCAAGAATAAACTATTTTTCCCCCATGGTCCATAAACCACGAACTCAAGGAGACTCTTTCTGTTGATTCTGGAAAGTCCTTCATATTTGCAGTTTCCTCATTCTTTTGTTCATTTGGCAAATATCTGGCTTGTCTAAGGTGCTGATGCATTGTCAGACATGAGGAGGACTCCATAATTCTCAGTGTGGTATCAGGTTTCTGTGCTCGGTCTATTCTCACCTGTGAAGAAACTTCTCGTACGTCTGGCGGAAGGCAAATCCTGCCCGTCGCACCCTCACATTTTCCAGCAGTCCAAGATACTCTACTTGATGCCGGCAGCGTTCATCATCAAATATCTGTGGGGATTTCTTGTCGTTGGGTTTGATGCAACGTACGTAATATGGTTCCTAAAGAAAGAAATCAGCAAATGATAAGTTTCACTGGAGAAAAATCCCAGACTAAGGACACTAACATATAATTAGTGTTAATTGTGTCAAATTAAGCTTCGTGCCTTTAATTTCTCAGGCATAGACTTGTGAATAAAATAGTTATTCTTTCTTTCCCTCCAAGGTTGGAAAAGCCCATGCCTTCAGCTAAAATTTTGTTTTATTCTACTTTAGGACTCGTTAGGAATAGTAGAAAGGGGATAAAACTAGGGAGTAAAAAAAGAAAAAAGAGATGTGAACATTGAGTTTTTGTGTATTTATGGAAACATGGTTAAAAAGTAACAGAAGGAATAATTTCATAGAAAGAGGCAGGAGCTGTAGGAAAGATGAGCTGTGGTGGAGAATGTAAAATATTAAGCACAGCCCTGGTACATAGTAAGTGCTCCATTAAGTGTCAGCCGCCATCATCATCATCGTCATCATCATCATCATGTTTGTGCTTTTGAAAAAGAGAGTAAGATACATGAGTATATTACTTAGAATTTATGAGTATGTTGTAGAGAAGTTACAAAACCACCTGGAGGTGCCAGTGACTCTAAGAAAGAGCCTAGCCAAAATTTCCTTCCCTGAGTGCCAATTACATTGTGTACCGTACATTAGATCATAACTCCCTTTGAATATATAACTGTGCTTGGCATAGACCCTGGTACATGGAAGATAACAAACTATCACTGGATGGATCAAAGAGGTCAATGTATCCTATTTATCAGTGTAAAGAGTGACTGTCCCTTCTCTGAGTCTTTTATTTGTCAGACACACAGATGCACTTTAGTTAAGTGATGGAGTCCCCTTTAAATTGGGCAGTTTGAGCTGCACTGAGGGTAGGAGGTAAAAGGGAATCGTAAATCATTTAAGAAGTAGGAGAGATTGGAAGAATGTGAGTTTACTTGCATTCTGAACAGAGTAACTGTTCAACATCTAAACAGGAAGCTCCAAGTATGCATGTATCGTGCTGCCTTCCATGATGAAAAGCAATGCCGTTTTCTTCCTTTTCCTAAGCCCTGCTCTATTAGTTTCCAAGTTGCTGTAGTAGCAGGTTATCCCAAATTTAGTATCATAAATCAACGCATATTTATCCTCCTGCAGATCTGGAGGCCAGCAGTCTGAAATGGATCTCACTGGGCTAAAAAAATCAAGGTGTCAGCAGAGCTGTTATTTTCTGAACCTGTTTTCTTATGTTTTCCAGCTTCTAGAGGCTGCCCACATTTCTTGGCTTGTGGCCTCCCTCTATCTTCAAAGCCCCCAATGGCCTGCTGAGTCTTTCCCATGATTCCATCTCTCTAGTTCTGACTCGTCTGCCTCTCTCTTTCCCTTTGAAGGACTCTTGTACTTACAGTGGGCCTACCCGAATAAGGCAGGATTTATTTTAAGGCCAGTTGACTGGCAACCTTAACTCCATCTGCAACCTTATTTCCTTCTGCCATGTAACAGAACATGTTTACAGACTCTGGGGATTAGGATGAGGCTATCCTTGGAAGGCTGTGGAATAATAATAATAATAATAATAATAATAATAAAAATACCCTCCCACCCCTTTGTCCCTGGTACCTTTGGCATTTTCTCAGTGATTAGAATATCTTTGTTATGCTAATGAGTTGACTCATGCCCAGCCCCTAGATGGCTTCAGGATAAAGGCTAGTCACCAGAAAAACCTTCCACAGGATTGGAGGGCTGGAACTTTTAGCTGCCTGACCTCTGGGCGCGGGGCTGGAGATGGAATCAGTCGTGCTGATGTAATGAGGCGCTGACAGAAAAGCTCAGGATGCCAAGGCTCTGAGGAGCTTCCTGGTTGGTGAACCTATTGATGTATGGAGAGGGTGATGCACCCTTGACTCCACAGGGATAGAAGCTAATGTTCTCAAACCTTCCAGACCGTGTCACTCTGTATCTCTTCATCTGGCTATTCTGGGTAGTTAGTGTCAGAATTGAATTGTAGGACAATCAGTTGGTGTCAGAGAACTGGTGTTAGAATGCCTAGCACACTTCTTTTTTTCCATCTCATTTGTGGTAGACTGAAAAACATGACCACAATATTTTACAACATGTCCCACCAAGAGGTGGAGTTTCCACCCCACGTCTTGGGTCTGGGCTGTCCTTGTGACTTGCTTTAACCAGCAGAATGTGGTAGAAGTGATACTTGGGTTATTTGTGGAATAACCCAAATTGAGAAGCTTTGTTTTCTTGAAACACTTCTTCCATCATGTGAAGAAGCCCAGGACTAGACTATATGAAGAAAGAGGCCATGTTATCGCAGTCATGGAGCTACCCAGCCACGCCATGTGAGTGAGCCATTGTAGACCATCAAGCCCCAGCTGACGACAGACACTTAGTAAGCCCATGTGAAACCAGCAGAACTGGCCAGTTGACCCACTGAATCCTGAGAAATAATAAACTGTAGTTTAAGCCCTAAAAAATATCTATAACATACAAAGTATCCTTTTTTCATTCATAATATTGTTTTTTTTATCAGTTTTATTAACAGTCTACCTTTTCATTAAATTTTTTTTTTATTGGGGGATTGGGGGGATGGGAACAGCACTGGGGAATTGGGGGAAGGGGAACAGACAAGTTGCTGTC
>NW_017731458.1:844129-887593 GCF_001890085.2 Hipposideros armiger | reverse complement strand
TTTTGTTCTTCAGTCTAGTTGTGGAGGACGTTGCTTCACTGGCCCAAGTTGGCACCATCATTGCGCTCTTCCCGGGTGAGGCATATCAGTCGCTGGCTTCTGGACGGCCACTCACGGTGGCTTGAGGGCCGCACACACTGGCTACACACACGGTAGCCCATGGCAACTCACTGCCACAGGGGTTGCAGCCTACGCTGTCGCTGGCAACTCACAGCAGCCCAGCTCCAGGTTGAGCTGTTGTTCAGCATCTTAGCTGTAGAAGGCAGTGTTACTGGCCCTCATATGTGGGATCTGAACCGGGGCCCTCTGGCGTCCCAAGCCAGTTCTTAACCATTGCGCCACTCAGCCGGCCCTGATTAATTTTTTGATCTATTAGTTTAAACTTCTGCTATTTAAAGATTTTTTTTTTTACTTCTTTCTTTAGGTTTTCTTTGGAGTTCCTTCCCTGGCTTCTTGAGTTGAAAACTCAATTACTTTCACTTTCAGTCTTTCCTTTTTTTAAATAAAGGCATAATAAGTAGGCCACTTTAGCAATATTCTACAATTTCTGATTAATTCTTTGTCATGCAGTTCCAGATATTTTGTAATTTCCATTGTGATTTTCTCTTCAACCTGTGAGTTATTTAGGAGAGTAGTTTTTTTTTAAAGTATCCAAGCATGTTCAAAAATGTCTTTTTAAATTCTGATTGTTATTTTACTTGTTCAGGATGGAGAATGTAGCTGTATATACATTTCTTAAAATGGTTTAGACTTCCTTTGTGATCTAGCATGTGGTTAGTTCTTGTAAATATTCCATGTATACTTGAACGAAATATATATTTCCTAATTCCTGGGTACAGAGTTCTTCTGAGCTATTAAATAAAAGTTTAAATTTGGTTTTCAAAGTTTCTGCTTTCTTACTAAGGTTTCTGTCTGCTTGATCTATCAGTTTCTGGTACAGTTGGTTTAAAATCTCCCAGTAGGACTGTGGCCTTGTCAATTTTTCCTTTAAAATTCTTCAGGTTCTTTTTTTGCTTTATATTGGGTTGTCGGAAAAGTCATGACGCATTTTTACAATGAAAAACAGAAAAAATATGTCATGACTCTTCCGACAACCCAACAGAGTTCATGTATAATCATGGCTATGTTGTTAGTTCAAAATGGCTTTATTGTCTCGGGCATTTTCATTGTATTATTATTGTTAGTTTCTTTATCTGTGTTAATACTTTTTTTCTTAAATTCTATGTTCTCTCAGGGCCGTCTGAGTGGCTCAGTTGGTTAAGAGCTTGCTCAAGAGTGTGAGCTCTGAGTAACCGGGTCACCAGTTCGATTCCTGGCCCGAGCTGAGCTGCCAACAGATGGCAGGATGGCTCAGCTAAAAAAAAAAAAATTCTGTGTTCTCTCACATTAATATTGCTTTTCATCAGTTTTTTTGGGGGAGTGGCTTGGTATGTCTTTATCTACCTCCTTGTTTATAATCTTTCTGCATAGTGTTAGTTAGCTATCTCCTGCAAGCAGCATATACCTCGATTTTCCACCTACCTAGTCTTTTTAGTCTATTTATATTTATGGTGAGGACCAATTGCTTAGATTTATTTCTATCACATTATTTTGTATTTTCTAAATGTAATGAACATTTTTCCTTTGTTTCTGCCCCGCCCATCTTCCTGCCTTCTGTTGGACTGATAAATTGTCTCTGTTCTTTGGCTTATCCTTGCTTTCTCCCTCACTCCCCCACCTCCATAAATACACAGATTGGAAAGTTGTAGCAGAGACTACTAGGCTAGTTGCTCACCTCACACTCAGTATCTCTTTCTTACTTTGAAACAGAATACTTATTTCTAGCTGGGTACACTGCTAAACAGAATGAAAATGCACTTCCCAGCTTCCCTGGAGTCTAGGTCTAGCCAAGGAGATGTAACGGAACTGCTGTGTGAGGTTTCCAGGAAGTCTCTTTAAAAGGGAAGCAACGCCAGCTGCCATCTTAGACCAGGAGAATGGACGCCAAGCACTAGGATGCTAGAGCAGGAAGACAGAAGGAGCCCGCGTCCCTAATAGCCTTCCAGCTGTTAGACCAGTCCTGTGCCATTTCTTGTAGTTCATTTACAGTAGAGAGAAATGTCTCTCTTGTTTAAGCTACTAATTTGGGGGGCCTCTTTTATTAGCAGCTGAATGCAATCCCTGATACAGAAATTATAGATGGTTCTAGAATTTTTATTTAAAAAAAAATGCACATTTAACTACCAATTTTATAAAAGCGATTCTTTTCTAGTCAATCTATTTTACAAATAACATACTTTATAAATACATATTTTATAAAATTCTGTGTTCGACTTTATTTCTTGGGTCACATGCCTTCCTTCTAGCTCCACTCTCCTTCTTGCTGGATGAGGCAGGTTGAATCTGACATGTGAGAGAAGCTGAGAAACAACAGGTACAGTTCTTATGAATTCTAGCCTTCAGTTATGGTGTCCTTACCCCTCCCTTTCTGGAGGGTTGATTATATAAACCAACAAATTGTGCTTATTTGTTGTTAGTTGTGGCCAAAGAATCCTGATGAAAAGAAATAGAAAGCTACTGAACAGACGTGTTCTTGTGGCATTTGCCTGATTTCTCCACAGTGAGGTAACCAGAAACAGGATAGATTTAAATTCTTAGGAAGTTGATTAAAAAAAAAAGAGATAATAATGAAGAAGAAAATACACGGGAAAAGCACCGCAAGAGAGAGATAAAAATGAAGGAACTAAAAATAACGAGTCCCGGAGTGCTGCCTAATTTATCAAACTTGTCAGCAGCAGCAGTTAAGAGTAGAAATCTGTTCCTTAAGTAAAAACAAAACAAAACAGACTAAAGTTACCCATTAGTATTAGATCTCAGAGGAACAATAAAAAGCAAAAATAATTGTCAATAATGCATCTTTTTATTTCAACTATTTAAAACAGCCTAAGGACAATACTTAAATACCAAACTTCCTCTTCGAACTCTAGCTGGTCATTTTGTATTCACATATGATATATGGATGGTGTATTACAATTTAATTCAAGATTTTTTAAAAGCCAGGCTTTGTCTTTAGCACAAGGCTGAAGTTCATTTTTGTCAGAACATATGCTTTATAGTTATATATATGTTGTGTGTGTATATATATATAAAATTTATGTGTATATAAATAAATAAATAAATATTTTATATATATATATATATATATATATATATATATATCTTTATTTTAAAGATATCACTAAGACTTTCCCCTTGACAACAACAGTAGAATAAAAAGCCCAAATTTAAGAAAGACATTTCATCTGGGATACAAACAACTGTTTCACTCAGTCATGTTAACAGAAAAAAAAAGGAATAAATATTTTATTTTAACATTCATTTTCAATTTTATTTAATATAATTACTTTAAAAAAGGAATAAAAATTCTATCAAAACATTCATTTTCAGTATATACTCTTCAATTTGATTTATTAGCATTGCCTAAAAGAAAGGAATAACAATTCTATTATAGCATTCACTTTAAATATATACCTTCAATTTGATTTACTATAATCACCTAAAAAGCAAATCATACATACATTCTCTATACCATATACCAAGAGGAAAATCTATGAATTCACATGGATATTTAGAAAATAAATTTAATTACCTTTGATGCAAGGTTGTCTACTAAAGCAATCATAGAATTCTTAAATAAGGTGGCGGCGGTCAGAGGTCGTTTGGTCACCTCTGTAATGCTCAGTTTGCCTTCGGGCCACATATTCTTCAGCACAGGATTTGAACTGAGAAGGACAGAAAGAGCAATTCCAATATTACATTCAAATAAGCGGAACATGAATTGCTAAGCAATCCTGCTGAACTGTATGCTGGGAGGCACAACTGGGCTGCAGACCGAACTCAAAAGGCCTAACTGGAAAAATGATTCCATCCAGAAATTTATGCTAAAAGTGTAAGGAGAAATACCACACCACAGATGGAGACAACGTATCCAAACCATATTACATTTAAAAAATTCTTTAAACTTCTTTAACGTGACATCTATGTTATTATGACCTAGGACCTTCAAATGGTTAACACGGCTCTTACAATAAATACATGACACAAAATGGTTTTGGTGGTAGTTATAAGAATGAGGACAAACCATTAGGAGGAAAACGATTCTCAATGTTATGGCAGAAAACATGTAAGTGAAAGTATTTTCTGACTGAAACAGATATTCATACAGAATAGGTAACACTACAAAAAAGCCAGGACTTTCTAAAAATACAGATAGGAATATAAAATAACCATTTTTACATTGTCTTCTAGTAAATTCCTTAATTGCAGTTGAATTTATGAACACATTTATAGGTAACATTGGCAGTTATAATATTTCATTGATGTGACACTTAAGATTGTTGCAATCTAATTCTTAATGTGTACTTCAGGCCAATTTTCATGCTAAAAATTATATATTCATTATTTGGTTCTATGGTGATATTTAAAAAAACATGTGTGGTGGTCTCAACTCTGATTTTCTTCCTGTTTCATGTTGAGTGCTTTCAGTTTTAAAGTAATTAGAACTTGAAATTTTGCTTGCTTCCTGGAAACTTTTCTCGTCAGATTTTTTTTTTCTAACCTGGGGGGCTGAGAAAAGACTTAACATGGACATGCTTTGCTAATTGTGTTTACTATCGCCATCATTTTGCCCACTTTTATTACCCTGATATAAAATTGAGAAAATTGAGTTGGTTTCCCAAATACCTAGTAAATTTCTGTATATAGAGACTCAATATAATAGCTGCAAAATGCCAGGATGGGTGACAAAAGAGCAAAGAAGATAAATGGTGAGGTGAAGATTGACAGGGTCTGTGAATGAAGACAGAGAGACACCGCTAACCCTCACCACTGCTAGCAATCAGTGCCAGCTTCTATCAAAAGTGGCTATAAAATGAGGCAGTGATCTGTGGCTTATGGACCCAGTTTCATTACTTTACAGTCCAACTCCACAATTTTCCAATGATACACATATCAATAAAAATAAACGCATAAATGTATATTGCTTTTCCTTAACTTTTCCATTCTAAATATAGCAGAGAGAGAATTTAAGGCAATGGTTCTCAGCCTGGATGCCTTCTTAATATCTACTGAATAAAATTTCCAGAAAGCAGACAACTGTCCTTTGAAAATTCTGATGCACACCAAAGTCTGAAGATCACTGGCTTTGGGTCTATGCAGTTTCTACCCCAAATACCACCTTACTCACTGTTGGCCATATTTCGAGACTATTCCCGTACTATATAGTAAATGGAATGGGGGTGGGGGTGGGGGTGTTGAAAATGAAGGAAATAAGATGATGATGATGATGATGATTCTATTAAACAGGGAATTGATGAATAATGAATCAAGACAGACACATACAATCATTTTAAAGAAAAGAATTTTGAGGCCAGTAAGTCATGAATGTAAGTTTAATGAAATAGTTTTCAAACATTTAAAAGCACCCTCTTCTTAAAAGGGAAGCTTATTTATCCAGAAACCCATAAAAGATATGGGTTTCTGTATAAAAGATAAAGCAGAACTTCTCTTTGCTTGTGAGTAGTAGTCACAAGCAAAGTCTGCACCTGGCATGCCACCTGCTAGCTCCCCTCCTCCTTTCATTTACACGTGCACACATGCACACACACAATACATACACATGCACACACACAATACATACACACACTCAACACCCCCCCACACAAATACATACACACACTCAACACACACATGCACACACACAATACATACACTCACTCAACACACACATGCACACACAACACACACACACACTCAACACACACACCACACACACACAATACATACACACACTCAACACATACACGCACACACAATACACACTCAACACACACACGCACACGCACACAATACATACACACACTCAACACACACACACCACACACACAGAATATATACACACACTCAACACACGCACACACACAATACATACACACTCAACACACACATGCACACACAAACAATATATACACACACTCAACACACACACCCACACAATATATACACACACATGCACACACACAATATACACACACTCAACACACATACACACACCCACACACAAGACATACACACACTCAACACACACACCCCCACACACAATATATACACACTCAACACCCCCACACACAATACATACACACACTCAACACACACACGCACCCCCACACACAATACATACACACACTCAACACCCCCACACACAATATATACACACTCAACACACCCACACACACACAATATATACACACACTCAACACACACACACCCACAATACATACACACACTCAACACACACATCCCCACACACACACACACAATACATACACACACTCAACACACAATACATACACACAATACATACACACACTCAACACACACATACCCACACACAATACACACACACTCAACACACACATGCACACACACAACACATACACACACTCAACACACACACATCCCCCACACACAATACATATACACACTCAACACACACACAATACATACACACTCAACACACACATGCACACACAATACATACACACACTCAACACACATGCACACACACAACACATACACACACTCAACACACACACAATACACACACTCAACACACACACGCACACACACAATACATACACACTCAACACCCCCACACACAATATATATACACACACTCAACACACACACACACCCACACACAAGACATACACACACTCAACACACCCCCCCACACACAATATATACACACACTCAACACACACACAATATATACACACACTCAACACACACACACACACACCCACACACAACATATACACACACTCAACACGCCCCCCCAAACACAATATATATACACACACTCAACACACACACACCCACACACAATACATACACACAATCAACACCCACACACCCACACTATACACACACATGCACACACACAATATACACACACTCAACACACATACACACACCCACACACAAGACATACACACACTCAACACCCCCCCCACACACAATATATACACACACTCAACACCCCCCCACACAATACATACACACACTCAACACCCCCCCACACACAACACATACACACACTCAACACACACATGCACACAACACATACACACACTCAACACACATACAATACATACACACACTCAACACACATGCACACACACAACACATACACACACTCAACACACACACACACAACACATACACACACTGAACACACACATGCACACGAACATCCAGGTCTACTCTCCAGGTCTACAGAACTAGAGATCTAAGGATTCCTCTTTAAATATGTACAAAGAAAAAAAGGATTGAAATTTGGGGAGGTTATTTAGCCACGGAAGCATTGGAAAGTGTCCAGAGGCAAAGATAGCCCGTCCAAGCACCATCTAGGAGGGTGGTTTTAGTCAAAATAATTTCAAGATTTGACATCCGCTTGGCAAGGCCTTTCCTATTATGAAAATATATACAATAAGTTGCAGGCTTTTAATCTTTTTACGCCTTTGGCAAGACCATCCCTATTGTGGAACAGACTCATCTTAGCCTGATGCCTTTAATTGTTGGATTTATCTAAGTTCCTCCGTTCCGATTCCATGCTTACCAAGCCATTAAGCATTCTTGATTCTATGGGTAATATTTTTCACTGTAAATTAATAAACTAGAGTTCTCCCTGCTATTGACTTCCCATAGTAGGAAGTCAAGTAGGTTTTTCCAACAGGAAAACATAGCTTGTCATACCAGTGTAAGCATTCCATTCCATGTGACTGTTAGATTTTTCTCTGGGAATAAATCCACTAGACAGTAAGATCCACAAGGGTAGAGAATTTGTTTAATTTTTTTTTTCACAGCTGTATCCCAGAGCATAGAAGGCCGTGTGGCTCAGAGGCGCTAACTACCTTTGTGGTGATTTACTGGCAAACTGACTGAGTAGCCTTCATGAATGAGGGCCTCCAGTTCCCTCATCCAAAAGATAAAGCTGACCCAGAATCTTTTCTTCACGGGCCTTCTTTCCAAAGTATCCACACTGAGTTTGAACATGGCTAGCCTTTGCCACAGCTTTTTCACATTTTCTTGGATTGTGAAAAGATTCTGTCCACTCCAGATCTGTCATCACTGACACTAGATGCCACTCTGATATCAGAGTGGTCTCTTAGTTGGAGGCAAAAACTCTACAGCGGGGATCTGAGTATGGAAAGCTTTTAGCGGGGCTAGAGGTGACCTGATACCTTCCCATCACCACTGGCCTAGCTGGGGACTGAGGGGTACACTGGTACGGGGTTTCCAGAGGGATGGCAGCAGTGAACAGAGAAACCGAGGTAACCCAAGGGAGCTCAAGAAAAATTATATTAGTAGATGGTCCCTAACCTCAGTTTATAGATGTCTTAATCATAGTTAACACATTATTTCATTCATTAAGTATGATTAAGTAGAACCAGAAAATGCACTAGAAAACCTTAACATTGTCATATAAAAATAGTCATGGGCATATATACTGAAGAATAGAGCTTAATATAAAGATAAAATTTAATCCTACCTGTTATACATGAGGCGCTTGAAATCTTGAAATAAAGTATCTTTATTTTTGTCAATAAAACCAGTGACAGAATAGCTAATAGAGAAAAAAAAAAACATAGGAAAATATGTATTACTCACCAGGCAAGATTCACATGTAAGCTTTTCTAGAAGTCTACAAGCCCTTTCACTGTTAATTAGACAATCAATCCATAAAACTGATTCTGTCTGCCACATTCTATGTTAAGGGATAATAAATTTACCTACGAAATAGCGGGGCTGTGGTTTCTATTCCTTGAAAGGAGAGCAAACATCAGTATCATCATTACGATTAAGATCATTTTTTACTGGTTTACCGCTTACCTCAAGAAGATGACTTTTAGCATATAGATAGCTGTATTTATCCAGCATTCCTAAGAGAAAAGCAAAACGGCAACATACAGGAACTAACAGTCTCATCCGTAGGGAGGTCAAGTGACTTGCCTAAGGTTCGCTCAGTGTGTTCAGGGTGGGATAAAAGAATCCAAGAAGAACTGCAAAGGATGGTAAGAGCTGGATAAGCAGAGGAAAAAGAAGGCAGATCACACAGGGCAACCGATTAAATGAAGGGACGGAAGCAGGCACATGCACGGCATCCTTGGGGGAGGAGGTCAGTATTCATGGTTTGGAGGAAGGCAGGTGAGTAAGGTCTTGAAAGTTCAGCTAAGAGTGCAGATGAGGAAGGTGGGAATGGAAGCTGTTCTGAGCAGTGACCAGCATGGACTCTGGGAGGAGGAAACTCAGGGCTGGGGCATAAAAGTAATTATCGGAGGGTTTTGGGTGATGAGGTTAGGAGGCTGAGTAAACAGTAACTCTCAATGCAGCTTTTCTTTCCAGCTCTGCTTTCTTGCCTGTCTATATTCTCCTTGACGATGACATTAATGTAGATGATTCTCAGATCTCTAACCCCCACCCCTCGCCAATGTTTCAGCCTTCCATATTTAGTTCTGCAAATAAGTTCCTTCAGGGTATGCTGCCCACGGGCACTTTAAAGTCACCAGGCACAAAATTATTTCCTTGCTTCCCCCACCCTAGGTCTGTTTCCTAATACCTTCAAGTCATTTTTTTTTTTTTTTTTTAGCTGAGCCATCCTGCCACCTGTTGGCAGCTCAGCGGCAACTCAGCTCAGGCCAGGAATCAAACCGCTGTTGCTCAGAGCTTGCAATCTTGAGTCAAATCATTTTTGACTGAACCCTTGAAGTCACCTGACTCAATTGATTATCTAACCCATAATATTCAAACTTCAAAATCCTTATTTTTGGCCATTAAGGCGCATTATGATTTGATCTCAATCTATTTTTCCAGGCATTTCTACTTCTCTATGCTATTGGGTTGTCGGAAAAGTCATGACGCGTTTTTGCAATGAAAAACAGAAAAAATACATCATGACTTTTCCGACAACCCAATACAAAAAGGATACACTCCAGCCAAGTGGGCCTAGTTCCTATTTCCTAAATATTTTTAGCACCCTTCCCACCTCTTCCTATAAAAATAATTCCTAGCATCCAAGGACTGCATCCAAGGAGCCAAGGCACCATCAGCCTGCCCAGGTTTATCACACACAGTAGAAGTATTACATCAGCTCCTTGTTCTGAACTCTGACAACTCATATGGCAATTATTTCAGACCATCTTTTATTGTATCATTGTACTCATATGCTGGGAAGTGTGTACATATATGTATTTATTTACACACATACATATCTATGTGACATACTACACATATTTATGTGTATAAATAAATACACATACAACCATATATAAATGTATGCATCTTACATGGAAAGCTCTTTGTGACCAGGGACTATACTTTATAAGGTATTGTACACACAGGAGATATCCAGTAAAAACCTAGAAAAAGAAGGAAGGGCTTAAGGCAGCGGTTCTCAACCTTCCTAATGCCGCGGCCCCTCAATACAGTTCCTCATGTTGTGGTGACCCCCAACCATAAAATTATTTTCGTTGCTACTCTATAACTGTGATTTTGCTACTGTTACGAATCGTAATGTAAATATCTTTTTGTTTTCCGATGGTCTTAGGCGACCCCTGTGAAAGGGTCGTTTGACCCCCAAAGGGGTTGCGACCCACAGGTTGAGAACCGCGGGCTTAAGGAAATAAGGACAAGTCTGAGGCACTGAATATCACTCAAAGAGGTCAGCCAGTGTCCTGGACTGGGAGTCGGGAAACCCAGTCATTGTCTCAGCTCTTCCATAAACTTGCTGTGTGATGTTGGGTAAGAAGTCTACGTAAGCTTTTTTATCTCTGAAGCAAAAGGGCTGGTCTGGGTGGTCTCTAAGGCCTGTCTGCTTTTACACCATTCTGAGCTGGAGGAAAGCACCCAGTAAGTGAGGCCTAGGGCTTCAACGGGAAATATCTGTAAGGGTATGATCTTCCCTCTTCAGCATTCTGGAACGTGGGAACAGGACCGGAAAAAGGAGACAGTGGTGCCATACCAGCACTAATGGCTAGTTTGACAGAGGGCGGTGATAGTTTTGAGCCGTATTAGCTTATACTTCTAGAGTTTTAATTTACATCAGGGGCAGCTATTAAAGTTTCTTCAAATGTCAAAAAAAAGTTTCAGCATTTATAGAGATCATCCTTTGTTGGGTTTTGGGTTTTTTTTGCTATTTCCTTTCTTCCTATAATGGGTTATATGAATACGAACAGAATCCCTAATGTAAAAATGAGGAGAAAGAACAAGACGGCGCTTTAAACAATAAGCTAAGGAGCAGAGTTCAGTGGACAATCAAAGCATCGGAAGCATAATGGACTGAAACAGGCCCCCCTGAAAACTACCCATGTCCAACTCCCTAGAACCTGTGAATGTTACCTTATATGGTAAAGGATGGGATTACGTTAAGGATCGTGAGAGGAGAAGCTCATACTGTATTACCCAGCTGGGCCCTAAATGCCATCACAGGTGTAGTTTTAGGATAGAGGCGGAGGAGGTGGAGGAGGCAACGTGACCATGGAGGCAGAGACTGGAGCGATGGGGCCACAGGCCAAGGGACACCTCGGCCACCCTGGAAAAGGGCTCTCCTCTAGGGCCTTCAAGGTAAGGCCCTGCTGACACCTGGATCTCAAACTTCTGGCCTCCTGAAGTGTCAAAAACAAATTTCTCTTGTTTGAAGCCATCAATGTGTGGCAATTTTTTACAGCAGCTTTAGGAAACTGCAACATAATGGTAGTTACATTTCTTTAGTTCTATTTTCTTATCCATTTCCACTTTTATTGCAATCAGAAAATGTGGCTTGTGCGAATTTTACTTTTCAAATAATATCTGAAAAAATAATACTGCAAAACTGGCTTTTGCTCAGAGTGACCCGACTGCTTGTAGCTTGTCACACAGCGCGATGGCTCTCACCTCCGGGCCTGTGCGCCTGCGGTC
Source organism: Hipposideros armiger (assembly GCF_001890085.2). NCBI lineage: Eukaryota > Metazoa > Chordata > Mammalia > Chiroptera > Hipposideridae > Hipposideros > Hipposideros armiger. The sequence goes on along the minus strand of NW_017731458.1, from coordinate 875,599 downwards.
TCGTCTGCTTGGAATGCCCTTCTCCTCCCTCCGCTCTTCCTGATTCTCTCCCCTGACTAAGCCTCTTACTTTTAGGACTCAGCTTGGGCATCACTTCCTCCATTCCTCACTCTGTGTTAATCCTGCCTCCTCAGTGTTTCCACAATGTCTGGCGCTTCTATCGGTTAACCCTCTCCCTTCTTCATTATAGTGACTTTTCAACTCTCTTCTTGTCTCCTCCACTAAACTGTTAGCTTCTTCAGGGAAAGGCCCATCTTACCTATTCTTCTATTCCCAGCTCTTAACATATGTCCATGATTTATTTACCCATCAGTTGATTTTGACTGACTGCCAACTCTTCCAGGAACTGTGCATGGTTACATAGTGTATACTCAATAAATGTTTGAAAAGCAAGGCATGAGTGGAGCTATGCCAACTTTTTTTTTTTAAGTGAAAAGATTAAAATGTAGTGGCATATGAAAATGACTGAAAATACAAATGAATAGAAAAAACAATTTATAGTGTTCCTGGTTATATGTTTTCTGAAGTGAGGCTGCATGCAAATCACATTAGGGACAAAAATAAGATACTCACATGACATCACCTGCATAATGTCGAATTCGAAAATCTCGATCAAACTCCAGGATTTTATCGGAGGCACAGAGCTGAGAAATCAAGAAGGAGGTTCTTTTGAAAACAGACATTTTCACTTTCCTAAAAATATATTCCAACTTCACATAAGATGATAATGATGTTACAAGCCATGATATCATTATGAATGAAATTGCACTGTGTGGGGCTTGATTAAAATATTTTGCTTATGCTGTAAAGACTGAGAGCTTTTTCACCAGAAATCCACACACAGCCACTCTTGCAGATGAATATGGCCAAATGACCAAGTTCTGGGCAACGGAGGGTGAGTGGAAGTGTGGTGAGGCTGTTCCAGGCCAAAGCTGGTAAAAAGTGGGTGATCCTCCTTTGTAATTTCTTTTCTCCTCCCACTAGTTGGAAGCAGAGAAGGATAGAGCCTGGGCGATGGGAGAGCCAGGAGATGGAAGAAGTCTGGGTCCCTGAGAGAGAAACAGGCTTCTATTATCTATGACACTTAAATCTTGGCTGCTATCTTAACACAGCCCAGCCTACGCTGACTGATACAGTGTCTTTGCCCCCATGTTCCACTTAAGGAGGGACATATTAAGGGCTTGCTGTCTGCTAGGCACATACATCTCATTCAATTCTCACAACTGACGTTTACAGTAAGTATTATGAGCTCTCTCTTACACACATGGTCACCAAGGCTCAAAGAAGTTGGGTAATTGGCCCAAGGTCGCATAGCTCGTAAGTGGTAGCTCAGGGAAGGATTCTCAGAATGTAACGTCTGTGCTTCCTGTGTACACAAGAGCTTGGCTCACCTGTTTTTTGCTAAGCTGGGATCCCCAGTTCAAGCCTGTCATTTCACAGAAGATCAACCTTCTGCAGCTGTTTCTCTCTGAAGAGGAACACTTTATGGAAAGGCAGTTTCCTGGTAGACTCTACAACTTTCTGCAACTTTTCTCTTTACAGTAGCACCTATACTTCTTGTCTGCCCTGGGAAGGATCACTTGATATCCTGTAAGTTCTAAGGCAGGTGTCTGAGAAGAGTACAGTTACGTACAAAAGCCACTTAGGCTGTAATGTTAGATAACAAACAACCTTAACCAAGGGTGGTGGGTTATATGCCAATAACGTGACCATTAAAGGAATAATTAGTCTATTAATCCAAGTGAATAATTACAGAAAATTAGAGTCAGACTTCTGAGGTTCAAACCTTGGCTCTAATGTATATTTGTTTTGTTTCCTTCAATAACCACTATCTCAGAGAGTTGTTTTGAAGGTTAAAGGAACTGTGGAGTCTGAAGTAACATACTAAGGTTCTCCAAAATATTCCATTCCTCTCTGGTTCTCCCTCTCTTATCAACCACTTTTACAAAATCCTTTTGTCTCTAAATCCACTCCCAAAGGAAAAGGATCAAAGAGATGTCCACACTAATTGAATATATTTTTACATTTGGATATTGCAAAGTTTCAACTGATCTGAACGCAGGTTTTAGACTTTTCTTTAAAAAAATAAGTTGTGTATTTATCATTTCACTTTATATGTTAGTAATATTTTAAATAGTAATTTTATGGTCTATTGGATCATTTGCCTGCCTCTTCATCATACCTTTAATGCACAAGAAATAATTTAGCACCTAAATAAATAATTGTTACAAGTCAGAAACCTCTTATTTAACATGCCAGTAATGCTAGCTAATCAGTAACCAGTAGCAAATGACAACACCTGGCTTAACATACAGGCTAACAGCATTATTGAACAGAAAGATTCATAGTGAGAAAAATCTCCAGACAGCTTGGTTATTTCATCTCTTTCTTTCATTAGGCAAAAATCCCAGAAAAGAACATACTTTAAAATTCCCCATCTGAATGCCTGTCTGGGGGATGACGCTGGAGGAAGCAGCCACCTGGTCTGAGTTGGGGGAAACCTGCGCTCCCACATTTAAAAAAGAAAGAAAAAAATTTCCATCTCCACAGATTAATGATTGTCCAACATTTCCTATCAAATCAGTAGCAACTGCTTTAAAGGACTATGTACAGTTGCGACCTTAAGAATGAGATGATATTTCCAAAAATTTGGTTGACAAATTTAATTGAGATGTATAAATGGCCAACATGAAACATATCAAAGTGAGGTGATTTCTCAGGTGAGAGTCACAGTTGCTTATTTAAATGAAGTGGGGCCTTGCATGTTTTGATTTAAATTTCAGTATTCCGTAAGATTTATTTTGTATGATTGTGACTGGTTCAATTCAAATTTGACAAACACTGATTGTCTGCCCACCTGGTAGGCACAATGCTAGGTGAGTCTCCAAAACCTGAATGGTGATTATAAAGGACATTTATAACCTATCCCTCAAAGAAAGGACATATGCCCATATAATCACGCCATCTCTAAAGGCATCATTCTAAATTATTTAGGTTGTTCACTCTGCTCATGACACCCAGGACTGTACCTGGAAAATGAGAGGCACTTAGGAAGTATTTGTGTTGTAAGTGGGGAAGGACTGAAGCAATACCAGTCTAACCAGAACGCTGAGGTCGAATGTCAGACTGTAGAATCCGAAAGCCGACTTGTGGTAGGCGGAAAAGTTGATCCTCACTAACAGACAGAGGAGCCTATTTCAGAAATAAACTGTCCTAAAATAAGTATCAGCCAGTAATCTATATCTTGATGATTTGTGCTTTATCTAGTTAATTGTGGAAGCTTTCAGTTTGGATTACATAATTTCAAAGGAGACAAAGTTAGAGAATAGATTTAGTCATGCTAAAAAACGGCAGCACCTCATCGATTTATATGGAATTACGGAGGAACAGAACTGTTCGCCCCTTTCCTTATGGAAGTGAAGGACGATGGAGCCTGGTTTCCCTTTAGCGTCTGGCTGCCAGACAAGCCTATATTTGCAGGGAACACTCAGGGAGGACAGTGTGCCCCTCCCAGGACAAATATTAATCGCATACTGTATGCAAGACACAGCACCAAGGTCCGATAGCCTCAGATGCCACCAACTGTTCAGAAACGTGATCTGTTGATAACATTTTTAGAATGTGAAAAATGGAGAGTTAAAAGGCTCCCCCTGCATTTAAGGAATGAGTTTCCTTGTAACAACTAGAATCGCAGCTAGAGTTTCTGTTTTTTTTTTGTTGTTGTTGTTGTTTTTTTTTTTTTTTTTTCCGAGGTTATATGTATATATAATTATAGTTGACATACAGTGTTATTCATAGAGTTTCTGTTTTTAAGAAATCATATAGTCTGAGGAACTATGGCANTAAGGAAATAAGGACAAGTCTGAGGCACTGAATATCACTCAAAGAGGTCAGCCAGTGTCCTGGACTGGGAGTCGGGAAACCCAGTCATTGTCTCAGCTCTTCCATAAACTTGCTGTGTGATGTTGGGTAAGAAGTCTACGTAAGCTTTTTTATCTCTGAAGCAAAAGGGCTGGTCTGGGTGGTCTCTAAGGCCTGTCTGCTTTTACACCATTCTGAGCTGGAGGAAAGCACCCAGTAAGTGAGGCCTAGGGCTTCAACGGGAAATATCTGTAAGGGTATGATCTTCCCTCTTCAGCATTCTGGAACGTGGGAACAGGACCGGAAAAAGGAGACAGTGGTGCCATACCAGCACTAATGGCTAGTTTGACAGAGGGCGGTGATAGTTTTGAGCCGTATTAGCTTATACTTCTAGAGTTTTAATTTACATCAGGGGCAGCTATTAAAGTTTCTTCAAATGTCAAAAAAAAGTTTCAGCATTTATAGAGATCATCCTTTGTTGGGTTTTGGGTTTTTTTTGCTATTTCCTTTCTTCCTATAATGGGTTATATGAATACGAACAGAATCCCTAATGTAAAAATGAGGAGAAAGAACAAGACGGCGCTTTAAACAATAAGCTAAGGAGCAGAGTTCAGTGGACAATCAAAGCATCGGAAGCATAATGGACTGAAACAGGCCCCCCTGAAAACTACCCATGTCCAACTCCCTAGAACCTGTGAATGTTACCTTATATGGTAAAGGATGGGATTACGTTAAGGATCGTGAGAGGAGAAGCTCATACTGTATTACCCAGCTGGGCCCTAAATGCCATCACAGGTGTAGTTTTAGGATAGAGGCGGAGGAGGTGGAGGAGGCAACGTGACCATGGAGGCAGAGACTGGAGCGATGGGGCCACAGGCCAAGGGACACCTCGGCCACCCTGGAAAAGGGCTCTCCTCTAGGGCCTTCAAGGTAAGGCCCTGCTGACACCTGGATCTCAAACTTCTGGCCTCCTGAAGTGTCAAAAACAAATTTCTCTTGTTTGAAGCCATCAATGTGTGGCAATTTTTTACAGCAGCTTTAGGAAACTGCAACATAATGGTAGTTACATTTCTTTAGTTCTATTTTCTTATCCATTTCCACTTTTATTGCAATCAGAAAATGTGGCTTGTGCGAATTTTACTTTTCAAATAATATCTGAAAAAATAATACTGCAAAACTGGCTTTTGCTCAGAGTGACCCGACTGCTTGTAGCTTGTCACACAGCGCGATGGCTCTCACCTCCGGGCCTGTGCGCCTGCGGTCTCGTCTGCTTGGAATGCCCTTCTCCTCCCTCCGCTCTTCCTGATTCTCTCCCCTGACTAAGCCTCTTACTTTTAGGACTCAGCTTGGGCATCACTTCCTCCATTCCTCACTCTGTGTTAATCCTGCCTCCTCAGTGTTTCCACAATGTCTGGCGCTTCTATCGGTTAACCCTCTCCCTTCTTCATTATAGTGACTTTTCAACTCTCTTCTTGTCTCCTCCACTAAACTGTTAGCTTCTTCAGGGAAAGGCCCATCTTACCTATTCTTCTATTCCCAGCTCTTAACATATGTCCATGATTTATTTACCCATCAGTTGATTTTGACTGACTGCCAACTCTTCCAGGAACTGTGCATGGTTACATAGTGTATACTCAATAAATGTTTGAAAAGCAAGGCATGAGTGGAGCTATGCCAACTTTTTTTTTTTAAGTGAAAAGATTAAAATGTAGTGGCATATGAAAATGACTGAAAATACAAATGAATAGAAAAAACAATTTATAGTGTTCCTGGTTATATGTTTTCTGAAGTGAGGCTGCATGCAAATCACATTAGGGACAAAAATAAGATACTCACATGACATCACCTGCATAATGTCGAATTCGAAAATCTCGATCAAACTCCAGGATTTTATCGGAGGCACAGAGCTGAGAAATCAAGAAGGAGGTTCTTTTGAAAACAGACATTTTCACTTTCCTAAAAATATATTCCAACTTCACATAAGATGATAATGATGTTACAAGCCATGATATCATTATGAATGAAATTGCACTGTGTGGGGCTTGATTAAAATATTTTGCTTATGCTGTAAAGACTGAGAGCTTTTTCACCAGAAATCCACACACAGCCACTCTTGCAGATGAATATGGCCAAATGACCAAGTTCTGGGCAACGGAGGGTGAGTGGAAGTGTGGTGAGGCTGTTCCAGGCCAAAGCTGGTAAAAAGTGGGTGATCCTCCTTTGTAATTTCTTTTCTCCTCCCACTAGTTGGAAGCAGAGAAGGATAGAGCCTGGGCGATGGGAGAGCCAGGAGATGGAAGAAGTCTGGGTCCCTGAGAGAGAAACAGGCTTCTATTATCTATGACACTTAAATCTTGGCTGCTATCTTAACACAGCCCAGCCTACGCTGACTGATACAGTGTCTTTGCCCCCATGTTCCACTTAAGGAGGGACATATTAAGGGCTTGCTGTCTGCTAGGCACATACATCTCATTCAATTCTCACAACTGACGTTTACAGTAAGTATTATGAGCTCTCTCTTACACACATGGTCACCAAGGCTCAAAGAAGTTGGGTAATTGGCCCAAGGTCGCATAGCTCGTAAGTGGTAGCTCAGGGAAGGATTCTCAGAATGTAACGTCTGTGCTTCCTGTGTACACAAGAGCTTGGCTCACCTGTTTTTTGCTAAGCTGGGATCCCCAGTTCAAGCCTGTCATTTCACAGAAGATCAACCTTCTGCAGCTGTTTCTCTCTGAAGAGGAACACTTTATGGAAAGGCAGTTTCCTGGTAGACTCTACAACTTTCTGCAACTTTTCTCTTTACAGTAGCACCTATACTTCTTGTCTGCCCTGGGAAGGATCACTTGATATCCTGTAAGTTCTAAGGCAGGTGTCTGAGAAGAGTACAGTTACGTACAAAAGCCACTTAGGCTGTAATGTTAGATAACAAACAACCTTAACCAAGGGTGGTGGGTTATATGCCAATAACGTGACCATTAAAGGAATAATTAGTCTATTAATCCAAGTGAATAATTACAGAAAATTAGAGTCAGACTTCTGAGGTTCAAACCTTGGCTCTAATGTATATTTGTTTTGTTTCCTTCAATAACCACTATCTCAGAGAGTTGTTTTGAAGGTTAAAGGAACTGTGGAGTCTGAAGTAACATACTAAGGTTCTCCAAAATATTCCATTCCTCTCTGGTTCTCCCTCTCTTATCAACCACTTTTACAAAATCCTTTTGTCTCTAAATCCACTCCCAAAGGAAAAGGATCAAAGAGATGTCCACACTAATTGAATATATTTTTACATTTGGATATTGCAAAGTTTCAACTGATCTGAACGCAGGTTTTAGACTTTTCTTTAAAAAAATAAGTTGTGTATTTATCATTTCACTTTATATGTTAGTAATATTTTAAATAGTAATTTTATGGTCTATTGGATCATTTGCCTGCCTCTTCATCATACCTTTAATGCACAAGAAATAATTTAGCACCTAAATAAATAATTGTTACAAGTCAGAAACCTCTTATTTAACATGCCAGTAATGCTAGCTAATCAGTAACCAGTAGCAAATGACAACACCTGGCTTAACATACAGGCTAACAGCATTATTGAACAGAAAGATTCATAGTGAGAAAAATCTCCAGACAGCTTGGTTATTTCATCTCTTTCTTTCATTAGGCAAAAATCCCAGAAAAGAACATACTTTAAAATTCCCCATCTGAATGCCTGTCTGGGGGATGACGCTGGAGGAAGCAGCCACCTGGTCTGAGTTGGGGGAAACCTGCGCTCCCACATTTAAAAAAGAAAGAAAAAAATTTCCATCTCCACAGATTAATGATTGTCCAACATTTCCTATCAAATCAGTAGCAACTGCTTTAAAGGACTATGTACAGTTGCGACCTTAAGAATGAGATGATATTTCCAAAAATTTGGTTGACAAATTTAATTGAGATGTATAAATGGCCAACATGAAACATATCAAAGTGAGGTGATTTCTCAGGTGAGAGTCACAGTTGCTTATTTAAATGAAGTGGGGCCTTGCATGTTTTGATTTAAATTTCAGTATTCCGTAAGATTTATTTTGTATGATTGTGACTGGTTCAATTCAAATTTGACAAACACTGATTGTCTGCCCACCTGGTAGGCACAATGCTAGGTGAGTCTCCAAAACCTGAATGGTGATTATAAAGGACATTTATAACCTATCCCTCAAAGAAAGGACATATGCCCATATAATCACGCCATCTCTAAAGGCATCATTCTAAATTATTTAGGTTGTTCACTCTGCTCATGACACCCAGGACTGTACCTGGAAAATGAGAGGCACTTAGGAAGTATTTGTGTTGTAAGTGGGGAAGGACTGAAGCAATACCAGTCTAACCAGAACGCTGAGGTCGAATGTCAGACTGTAGAATCCGAAAGCCGACTTGTGGTAGGCGGAAAAGTTGATCCTCACTAACAGACAGAGGAGCCTATTTCAGAAATAAACTGTCCTAAAATAAGTATCAGCCAGTAATCTATATCTTGATGATTTGTGCTTTATCTAGTTAATTGTGGAAGCTTTCAGTTTGGATTACATAATTTCAAAGGAGACAAAGTTAGAGAATAGATTTAGTCATGCTAAAAAACGGCAGCACCTCATCGATTTATATGGAATTACGGAGGAACAGAACTGTTCGCCCCTTTCCTTATGGAAGTGAAGGACGATGGAGCCTGGTTTCCCTTTAGCGTCTGGCTGCCAGACAAGCCTATATTTGCAGGGAACACTCAGGGAGGACAGTGTGCCCCTCCCAGGACAAATATTAATCGCATACTGTATGCAAGACACAGCACCAAGGTCCGATAGCCTCAGATGCCACCAACTGTTCAGAAACGTGATCTGTTGATAACATTTTTAGAATGTGAAAAATGGAGAGTTAAAAGGCTCCCCCTGCATTTAAGGAATGAGTTTCCTTGTAACAACTAGAATCGCAGCTAGAGTTTCTGTTTTTTTTTTTTTTTTGTTGTTTTTTTTTTTTTTTTTTTTTTCCCGAGGTTATATGTATATATAATTATAGTTGACATACAGTGTTATTCATAGAGTTTCTGTTTTTAAGAAATCATATAGTCTGAGGAACTATGGCAAAGGACACAGCTACCTTTTATAACGGAGGATTACAATAAAAAGCCAAGGACAAAAGCTATTTTCAATGCCAGAATTATCAAGATGCAGGAGCAAAATTCTAGCGCATGAACGAGGGCTCTGTACCTATTGGTTATAAATGACATCATGCTTTTTAAAGAATCGTGTTCACTTTTCCTGTTTCTAGCAAATTGAGTAGGCTGGAGCTCCCTCTCCTGGATATTAGGGTTTTTATCAGTCTCGTCATCCCATAAACCAGAGAGGCCCAATTTAGCCACAGCAATAAATAAATCATTTCATGGACGTTTATGGCCTTTCTTTCTTAGTTGAGTGGACATTCTTGTAACCCGACATTTAAAAGTCATTCGATTCTGTCAAACAACAAGGAAACTCGTACAGATCAAAACGAGAGGGAGTTCTCAGGAAATGTATTACCTTCCGGCTGGAAAAGTGACCATGTTTGCCCAATTTACTGTTCAGTGCTTCGAGGAACATTTCATCGGTGACCTTGCCGACGTTCATGCAGGCGTCATCCAGGATTGCAATGATGCCTTTGTGCTGCTGCTCCACAAGGTCCACGATGATCTGGTTGTTGAAGTAATCGATCTGTGCGACACAGCAAAGAAGCCATTCCCAAGGGGCCCGAGACCCGGCCCGCAAAACACCCGAGGCCTCCATCTGTATCGGGAGTTCAAGTAAAGCTACCCTTATGTAAAACGTGGCAACAACACCCAGGCGGTCTAACACGAAAAGGAGCATGCGTTATGTCAGAGGTTTCCATTTCCATTTCTGTGTTGACTTTATAACATGAGATACTTTTTTTTCAGATGAGTATAGTTCAAGGCAAACATTATAAAGCAGATAATGTTTCTGCCATCATTAACCCTTGTTTTAATCCGGACTCCGTATCCTGTACCTAACTCTACTCCTTCATACTCTCCATCCCCCAATCTGCTTGCCCTTCATTAATCACAAGACCCAGATAGTACCAGTTAAGGGATTAGGCAGAACTTGCATTTTTAGTTATGTGGGCCTCGACTAAAATCCAAAAGAACATCTCCAGTTTCCCCAAAGTCAAAAAGCACATACGGGCCTGACAGAGTTTTGATGTTTTGCAGGGTATACCATAAAAATTTAATTCTGAGATGTGAGAACCTATAAAAGAGAAGAATAAGCTTTTCATTTATTTCCGTGAGCTGAATCAAGTTATAAATAACTTTCGGCTTTTTAGCAACTTCAGTATACACAAGGTTTATACAAAAATCCTCTTCTACACCTGTTTACTCTGATATCCTGTGGCACACGTCACCATTTGCAGAAAGCACGCACGGGCCTGACTCAGGCAGGCTGTACATCGCTTGGAAATAGGCAGTTTATTATCGTACATTCTAATCTGTGTGTTGCTATGTCCCATCTTACTTAGGAGGTACCTGAACTGCAAGGGGACCCATTACCTTCTGTAAGATCTACGCATCCATAACAGACTATTAAAGTGTCTCATGTGCCATGCTATGTAAAATTGAGGACTCATGCCACTTACTTGTCTGAAGCTTTCAGCTCCAAGTTTTCTTCTGTATTCCATAAACTGAAAGTCTCAAACTGGGTGGCTTTTACTTTCTTTTTTATACTTTTCTGGTTCCTCTAAATCGGTGGTTCTCAATAGAGGGTGACTTTGTCCCCCAGGGGACATTTGGCAATGTCTGAGGACATTTCTTTTTTTCTTTTTTTTCCCCTGTTCTACATCCCTGAATGAGGACACTTCTGATGTTTGTGACTAAGGGAGTCTTAGTGGCATCCAGTGGGAAGAGGCCAGGGATGCTGCAAAACATCCTACAATGCCCAGGACATGCTCAAAACAAAGATCTACCTGGTCCAAAATGTCAGTAGTACAAAGATGGAGAAGCCCTAGTATAAACATGGTGTTGTTGGAAAAGTCATAATGTATTTTTCCTGTTTTTCGTTGCAAAAATGCGTCATGACTTTTCCAACAACCCAATATTTACTTTTATTGTGGGTATTTATTACATTTCTAATTAGGGAGAAAAGTTATTTCCATCTTTGGAAATATACCCTTAAAAATACTAAAAATAAAACACACAAAAAAGCAGCAGGAACTCTGTACTAATTAATAGCTGAAATCTTAGACTTTGGAATTAGAAGACTAAGTCTTTTGTCCTAGGAACAAAAGAAGTAAGTTCCCTAAAATTCCAATTATATAAACAAAAAGTGATTAATCTTTGCTGAAGAGTCTAGTAACTAACTTTTAGTTTTGAAGTTTAATGTTGATTCAAATATTGCTTCAAGTAGTGGTTTCCAACCAGTTTCTTCTGGCAACCTGGCATCCCCAGGTGGTTCCTCAGGGGACACAGGGGGCATGGAGAGATGTGATGGGGTGGTTTAGGGGTACAGGGCTCTGGGCATCCCATTCCCTCTCCAAATCATGCAGCTTTGTGCCTGAGAGTCAAGTTCTCAACAGCTAACCAATCACCAGAAGCTTTTAAAACTGAATCAATTAGACAACCAGACATATGAGCCTCCTGATGAAAGTTCACACACCACCTATGAACTAGACTGGTGGGAAACCACTGCTCCTGAAACCAGTGGAGAGTCTAGATCTAACAACCAAGGAAATATAAAAGACAGAGAAACACAGCAGGTGATATCTTGGGAATCCAACTCGCAAAATCCAGACTGTGGAATACTCTACGGGACAAATGACTTGCTGTCTTCATCAAAAGATAATTAAGGAAAAAGAGACAGAAAGAGAGAGGGAGAAGATCTATAAATTTGTGAGACCTATCAACAATCAAATGTAGGAACCTTATTTGTATCCAAATTCCAACAGACTGTAAAGACAAAACAAAAAACTATAAGACAACGGAGGAAATGTGACATGGGAACACTGACTGGGTATTTGATGACATTAAGGAATTACTGTTAATTTTTTAGGTGTGATAATGGTATGGTAGTTATGGGTTTTGTAAAAGTATTTATCTTTTAGAGAAACATACTGAAATTTTTACAGACAAAACAAATCACATTATTATCACATTATAGTCTGAGATTTGCTTCAAAACAATCTAGGGGTGGGTTGGTGGGTACAGATGACAGACACGACTGGTAGTCCAATGACGTCTGTTAAAGCTGGGTGATGGGTACGTAGAGCTTATACATTCTGATCTCTACTCTCATGTATGTTTGAAATTTTCCACACACAAAAAAAGAATTAATCACTATGTTCACAAGTCTGGGGTTTTTAAAGGAAATATTTGCCCAGAATAGCTATTCTTATCTGGGGGAGCTGGCATATGGTCAGTTACTGTTACCGTGGAGTTAGCCTCTGTTCCCTGTAGGGACACATATTTCTTGGTTTATTTTGCTAAGAATTTTTGCAGTTTAGGGCTTTTGTCCCTTTTTTCCAGATGTTTGGAATAGCCTACTGTAATTTTTGACTTCTCCCTTTTATCAACTGTGTCAGTGGAATTTGATACTCTGATTGTTAAAGGATATTTTTGATCAGTATCTCTGAATTGCATCTGAATAACAAGTTTTATGATTGAGTTTGCGATAAAAAAAATCTAAGCCTCAATTATAATTGTGTATTAGATTACATGACATGTTCATTCTAAGAAAGCTACATATACACTTAATTGAATTGAATTACATCTCAAATGTGCTATAAGAGGTCACTCCTTAAATCAAAATTGTATTATAGGTAATCTTATTATAAAGCAATAGCACATTTTGGTTTTATATGACTATACGTGAACAAAACTTTTTTATGGTATACTAATTAACACGCGATGAAAAGGAAAATGCACTTGAGGCAGGAAAGCTAGTAATTCTACCATCGCCTCCTTTTTCTGAACGAGAGGAGACAGAAAGTATGAACATGAGAAGGAGTATAGAGTAATTTAAATTCAGCCTTCCAAATGGCTTTTTCACTGCTATTACGCTGAATATCAAAAAAAACAAATACTGACTTAATTTTTATTGTCTATGCTATTTGGCAAGAGGAGACACACAGTTTTATAAACACAGAAATGTATGGGAACGCAGAAGGTTTTGCATTTTTCATGTCTTTTCTCAAGATTGTTTTGAAATACAAATTTGTAAGAAAAATTACGAGGTCTCATTTCTATCACGAGCAGGAGGTGTAATTGTCACGCTTTTGACAATTTGGCCCAGTTTGGACCCCGGGCCAGTGATACTTCCTGACCATATATCACCAGACTAGTGTGACCGTGACAAATATTAAAGGTCACAAACAGCCATGAGAAGAAAGGTGACAACTAAAGTATGACACAGGAAGGTAAATGGAAATAAAAGTGAATACAGTATTTTCATGCAAGGATTTCAGAGAACAGGAATCCCATTAACTAAAGACGGTAAAATGCCATGTAGTTTAAAAAGCAGAGAAGGGGAAAAAAACCAACAAAAAACAAAAGAATGAGGAGGAAAAGGAAGAAAAGGAGGAAGGGGAAGAAACTAAACTTGGAAGCAAAGTTCAGCCGATGTAAGGCAAAAGTTGCTGCTCTGAGTAACATAAATGTGCTAAACTCTTTTTTTTAAAAATTAAATTTATTGGGGTGATATTTGTTAGTAAGATTGTATAAGTTTCAAGTATACAATTCTGTAAGGCATCATCTATATATTTATTGCACTGTGTGCTCACCACCTAAAGCCTAGCCTCCCCCCTGTCACCATATATTTGACTACTAAACTCTTAACAGATGGGAACCAGAAAACCCATGTGGCACCAGCCATAAATTGAAAATGTGAAGTTTACTGATTATAATAACTCAGCATTTTCTGGGCACCAACAAGGGAGTCTATCAAATTAGAGAAATCCCACGTAGCAACACTGAAAATGAATTGTATTTACATACCCCAAAAAAGGAAAGCTAAAGTTTTGGTGTTTCACGTAACCAGAAAGATTTTTTTAAATACAGTAAAACCTTGGATTGCGAGTAACTTGGTTTACGAGTGTTCCACAAGACGAGCAAACATTTCTAATACATTTTAACTTGGTAAACAAGCAATGGCTTGCAGTATGAGTAGTGTGTTTCCGGAACAAATTATGCTCGCCAACCAAGGTATTGCTGTACCTCAAATGATAAGATTTGACATTATCAATAATCGGTGAAACGCAGGAAGACATTTTCCACAGACGTCCACTCACATGTTTCCAGGGGATCCCTTCCCGCTGGTATTCCTCTTGTTCTTGCTTCAGAACCAGCTGAATAAAGAGCTGCTGCAATTTCTCGTTGCAGTAATTGATGCAGAATTGCTCAAAGCTGCAAGAAAAAGCAGGAAATTAGGTTGAAACAAACAAAAAGCAAACAATCGTGTCTAAAGCAGCGTATCCTGTTTTACCTGTTGTTGTCAAAGATTTCAAAGCCATAGATATCCAAGACACCGATGACAGTGTTTTTCCCGTGGATTGTGGTGTCATAGTTCTTCACCTCAATAATGTCATTGATGCGAGTCACGATCCAACAAAAAAGGCGCTCATATATAGCCTGTGAGCAAAACAACACCGTAAATTCTTGCCCATTGGGAATGAGTAATCTGTTTGGATTTGTGATAAAGTTTCAAATTCCTATTCTCCTTCTTACCATTGTTTAGGATATCTGTTACTACCCGAAGCAAAACAATAAGAAAAGCAGACGATCTGTTAAAAAACACAACACCATAGATGCAAAACTAAAGTACATAGTTTGGATTTTTAAGATTATTACTGGTCACTACACGTATTGTATTTCAACAACATTCTGGCCCAGGTTTGTTTCTGTGCCCAGCTATCTCAAAAATTTGCCTACTCCCTCATATAAGTCACTTACAATAGCTGCTTTGTTGTTAATATTATCAACTCTAAAGAGTGGGAAACCAATGTGTTAATAACTATGTTGCACTAGAGCTCTATAAATTTGAGAAATATAAATATTGATTTGTAATCCTAAATAAAGATCTGAGCCAAAGGCCACAGTTTGAAATTCCCTGAGAATCAAAGGCGCATCCAGTGCACACGGATACACACGCCAAGTCACAGGTGGGCACTACGCACTAACACAGTCGCATCCTGGTGCAAACATGCTCTGCCAACGTCACATCTTCAGAAAGCCTTGAACGACTCCCTCCAGCCACCCACTTGCTTTACTGATACTTATCCACACGCACTGTCTCCACACTTCACCTCCCCTTTCCTCTTCAATCCACTCGTCTTTGATGAGCTCCCACTACTCCACTAAAAATGGTTCCTCAAGGACCCCGAGCACCTGTATAGAGACACCGCCTTGTACCCACTAGATGGGCATCTTCTTCAGATACTCAGCATCCCTTAACCGAGTGTCCACTCTCTTCTTAAAATCTCCTCCTCTCTGGGATTCATGGCACCACACTTCCTTAATTTTCTTTTCATTTCACTGGCTGCTCCTTCTTGGTGAACTTCGGTAGGCCCTCCTCTGCCTGACCTCTGAAAGCTGGAATTCCTCGCAGTCCTCTTCTCTCTGCTCTTTAACACCTCCTAAGTTGTACCACTCAATATTAAACAGCAGTAACATAACACTGCTCCCAAACGTGTTACCCCCATGCAGACCTCTCCTCTGAGCTCCAGGTCCCGGTGCCTGACCGCCTACCTGACCACACTTTAAGGTGTCTCAGTCCTCTCGGATGTATGTCCTCTCAGGACTCTTGATCTTCCCACCCCCCAAAACTGTTCCTATCCTACTTTAACCATGAATAAATGGCAAGAGAAACTCAGGAATGTATTTATTCTTTCCACAAATATTTGCCAAGTACTTATTATGTGTAGTTTGTTGGAGATCCAGTACTAAGCCAACACAAACATGGTCTCAGACTCTGAGGAGCTTAGGCAGTAAGGTGAAGGCAAAATCTCTCTCTTTCTCTGAAGGTGAGGTGCATGGGATCTGAGGAGAATTTAACCTGTTCAGTGTGGAGAGAGGCCAGGGAAGGCTTTCCTGAGAAAGCGGGCTCAGATCAGGATGAGTAAGAGTAATTAACCGGACGAGAGGGGGGAGAAGAAGCAGGAGAAACAGCATGTGCAGAGGCCCTGTGGCTGGAAGGGGAAAGGGATGAAGACAGCTTGGGAGGCCTGAGAGAAGGCTAACGGGCTGGAGTGAAGAAGGGCGGCTGGAATGTGGTATGAAATGAGGCAGGACAGGTAGGTCGGAGCCAGACCCTACCAAGGAATGTCCTTGATTCCATCATTTCCCAGACAAGCAGGTCCTGCGGATTGTATCTTCCAAATACAGTTGGTTTCAACTCATCTCCTCCCCATTGTCACTGCTACCTTCTCAGTCCCAGCTGCCGTCGTCTCTCTCCTGGATTATTAAAATAGCCCCTTGACTGCTCTCTGCGCTTCCACTCTGGCCCTACCTGCCCCCCCCCTTTGATAAGATTCTCCACACTGAGGCCAGAGCGATTATTTTACAAATTCGGAACCTGATATCACTGTCCTACCGTCAAATCCTCCACTCTCTACTGAACTTAGATAAATTCAAATTCTACCCAAGACTAAAAAGCGAGCCTGAGATTTACAAGAGCAAAATATGGGATAACAGCAACCTAATCAACCAGCCAAAAGAAGAAAATGTTAAGACTTAAAAAAAATAGGGCTGGCCGAGTGGCTCAGTTGGTTAAGAGCTCACTCAAGAGTGCGAGCTCTGAGCAATAGCGGTTCGATCCCCGGCCCAAGCTGAGCTGCCACTGAGCTGCCAACAAGTGGCAGGATGGCTCAGTTAAAACAATAAAAATAAAAATAAAAATAAATAAATAAATAAAACATCTGTCACACAGAACATAGACAAAGGGTTCAAGTTATTAGCTCTTACAAATTGATAGTAAAAAGATAACAGCCCCAAAGAAATACGAACAAAGGACATGTACCCAGGCAATTCTCAGACCAGATGTAAATATCTTATATGGCAAGATGCTCAAACACACTAGTAATGAAAAGTAAACTAATGATGAGATATTACTATGTACCCATAAAGTCAGTAAATCTAAAGTTTAAAAATCAGTGTGCCTTTTCACTTGGCAGGCTCATTCCTGGGAGTCCATCCGGCTGACATGAAAGCGCTTGTGTGCCGAGAGAGATGCGCTGGGCCCATCTGCCGCATTGTTTGGAGGGGCAAAAAAAGGAAGCAAGGAGGCTGACTTAGGAGGATGCTGGTTAATAAATTATGGAGCCATCCCCACGCACTGGTACACAGACATTGGACAGAGTGGATCACAACTCCTCCGTCAGTGGACTTGAAGCGGACTGGCACGAAGCATCATCGCGTGAAAGGAACAAAATGGAGGGCCATGAGAGCAGCCCCTGCACGTGAGGGGCCCTGAGAAGTAAGCGTTAGCTTGCCGGTCAGTCAGCTTTGCTCTCCCCAGAACGTTCTCTGGCAGTGAGCTCAGAGTAAGGGGGGCTACTGAGACTGAGACTGCGACGGACGAAAAGCTATCATTACGGTTTTTCAAAGCCTTAACCTCCTTTCAGGGGACATCTGAACACATCCTCACAGAAGCTCACCAGAACTGCAACTGAGATCAACACCAGGCCCAGGGAAGGCCCGTTAAAACCCCACCTTGGCGAAGGCATCTCTGCCGTAGCTGGCTTCTTGTTCCGTGTGCTGTTTGTCAATGATGTCGCGTCCTGTCGCCACGGTCCGGTAAAGAAGGGCTTTCTCAACCATATCCGCCTTGGTGGACAGCAGTTCCGCTATGATGGATACAACCTTGCCATTTTCAATAAGAGGCGTGTCACCGTCCACGACAAATTTTAAATTTCCCTATTCCAAAAGCGGAAAAACAAGACACATCATTTCCAGTGAAATTCTGAAATAGTATGTCAGGGATATAAGTGCCAATTTAAGATCTAATTCAAAGTGACTTTGAAGCACCTGTTTTCCTAAACACATTACATACCTCAACATATAAAAACCTAGTGAGTGCTTCAGCCATTTTTTTTCCCTCTTCCCGAGATACCTATCTATCTTTTAATTTTCAGTATATGTTTTTGATGGGTAGAAGTTTTATAGTTTTATGTAGTCAAACCTATAACTCTTTTGCTTATGACTCTTTCTTTGGTGTCATACTTAACATCACCTGGATTCCAAAGACTTTTATGAATATTTAATATTTTCTTCTAATATTTACATAGTTTTTCTTATATTTAAGATTTTAATCCACCTAGAATTTATATTTGTCTGTGGTGTAAAGTAAGAATCTAACTTTATTTATTTTCTGATGGTTAGTTAGTGTGGCTTCGACACCATTTGTTGAATAGCTTAGCCTTTCCTCCTGATTTAAAGTGGCACCTGTATTGTATATTAAATTCCCCAAAGTTTTTGAGTCTATTTACATTCCACTCACTTGATAAGCAAAAAGTACTTACCAACGATCTACCAAGTATCCAGCATATCAGCTAATCTGTTGATTAATCGGGCCTGACTTTTGCAACAAGATTTAAGGTACTGTAGCTTTTACTATCATTTCAGATCTTGTAGAATTAGTTATGTCTCCTCTCCTCCTTTTCCCTTACCCCTCTACTCTTCTTTAATACATTGTATTTGATCTTCCTCTATGTTTATTGTTTCAGGTAAATTCTAGAATCATTATGTCAACTTTGGAACAAAATTCCTGTTTGGATTCTGAAGGCTCTTGCTATACTATATTGATAAGCTAGTTCAAAGAATGAGGCAATTTATAAAATTGAAGTC
Source organism: Hipposideros armiger (assembly GCF_001890085.2). Taxonomy (NCBI): domain Eukaryota; kingdom Metazoa; phylum Chordata; class Mammalia; order Chiroptera; family Hipposideridae; genus Hipposideros; species Hipposideros armiger. Next base: position 856,899 of record NW_017731458.1, on the reverse strand, counting down.
TTCCCAGGCAGGAACATTTATTTAAAATGTCACTTATATTGCTACATAATATTTTTATATAGGTCCTATGCATTTCTGATGAACTCTTGCTACATTAAAGGGAAAGGTCATCTTTATTCCAGATTTGACTTCATGCTGTTTATTGTATGTTTATTGTAAGGTTACGTGTTCATTATAGTTTAAAATCTCCAATTATATAAACAGTAATGAAAGAAGGCTGACCCATGGCTCTTTTCTTCTTCTGAGTTTGGTGTGGTGCGGTGGGAAATAGCTGGACTGTGAGCTGGTCAGCTTGGTCTACACTGCTGCCTGCCATGAACTAGCTGTGCCTTTGAGACAGTCATGCCACCCATTTCGGGCTCACTTCCCAATTTGTCAAATGAGATGATCACAATTCCAGTTCTAATAACCTACAATTCCAATATTTCAAAAGCTATTAGAAATTTATTCTGTCTAGAAGATTTTAGCTTAGACTGTTGTCACATCACTGCTGACTTCTTTGATCCTTGAAATTAACCAGTTCTAGGTCTGACATACCCGTAAGACAATGAACTAAAACCTATCATGGCTTGGACAATGCCTCATAATATTATCAAAGGATGGAGAGAACTACTGATGTAGTAATTTCTTCAAAATTGGAGAGAATTTTTATCTACATATAAAATACTTTTAAAATCTATAGGGAAAAAAACCCCAAAATCTTCTGAGAGAGCATCCTGTCTCCACAGGGAGGCAATAGATTCTCACAGGCATCCGTACTCACCAAGTGAAGAATAGTGGCCAAAATTTTATATACTGTCTGAATCTCCTCAGGTTTGAAGCCAATCACTTTCATGGCATCAGCTACTATTTTGAATTCTGCAGCATCATTGATAGACGACTAGGAAAGAAAATGGAAAAATTAAGTCACAGACATTTCATAGGAGCATGACAGTCCAACAATTACGAAACTAAATTCAAGTTTAGCCAAGGTCTTGGTGCTTTTGTAGTAAGTCACTGAGCATCCAGAGAAAATAAAAATTGTTTCCAAGACAGGAACATCATTCAGCACACACAGTGCCCACTGCCATCACCCAAAGTAAGCACCACATATTTTCTGGAACCTTCGGTGAGGAAGCAAGTCATGAGCTGGCTCAGAAAAGCCGATTGCCAGTGATGAACGGAGGAAACAGTATGGGATGTGAGATCACACAGGGAAACTCTGACTGTAGGAGTCTCTGAGACACTTGCCTGGCTTTTTGTTCCACAGTTAGTCTTGTCTAGGTTGGAAACGACACTCCCTCTCTTGTATGGTCAGGCTTTTTATCTCACAGGTGAGGAAAAGCAAACCCCCAAAGCAAAGTGACCTGCCTCAATCATTCAGCAAGCTAATAGTCTGGGACTATAACTTCACTTTTTCACAAATATTCAGCACATCAGACCTTCTAACCAATTCAGGGGGTTTGCTACAGATTGCTTGTGTCCCCTCCCCTCCCAAATTCATATGTTGAAATCCTAACCCCAAGGTGATGATATTAGGAGGTGAGCCTGTGTGAGATCATGAGGTCATGGGGGTGGAACCCCAGGGATCCCTCACCCTTCTGCCCTGTGGGGACACAGTGAGAAGGCACATCTATAAGCCAGGAAGAGGGCTCTCCCCAGATGCCTTGGTCTTGGGCTTCCCAGCCTCCAGAGCTGTGAGAAATAAATGTGTGTTGTGTATGAACCTCCCAATTTATGGTATTTTTGTTGCAACAGCCCGACTGGACTAAGACAGGGTTCAAAGATAATCACCTGTCTTGAGGAGCAGTAGCCATCAGGCTGGAAATAAAAAGTGTGTCAACAGAAATTCACACTGCAGCAGTGCTAACTGCCTAGCTGAGAAGTGTCCCTAAAGCAGCAGGTCCAGAGGGCCTGACTGATCCTTTCCTTGGTGACTCTCTCACCCGTGAGGAAGGGCACAGGAAGCACTCCTCTCTGCCTGACGAGCACTCATTCCTCTAGTGTCCGGGACACAACCAGGCACCTCCTCCACCTACCAGTTCTCTGACCTTGGGCAAGACACACTTAACCTCCTGAGTCTCAATTTCCTCATGGGTAAAATGGGCATACTAATACATTCCTTACAGGATTGTTATGAGAATTGAATGAGAACTTATATAAAGCACCTTCTTAGTACTTAGCATAGAAAATGCACTCAACCAATTATCAGATATTGCTATCATTATAAGCTATAACCGTGTTGAAATTGCAAAGAAACTAGACCAAAAAATTGAAATATCCTACCATGGGGGATTGTTGGCTGCTGACCTAATCGCCATTCTCCACCCCCCCATTTCTTTCTTACTGATAGAACCCCGATTTGTTCACTCCTCTCCAAGTGCATGAGTCCTTTGGGATTGGTCTCTCCCAGCCTCAGGAGGTAAATCTTCATTGATCTAAACTAATCACAGTGATCTTACTTCCCTTACTAAGTGATTAGTCAGCCATGGGCATGTGATGCCATTCTAGTCCATAAGACCTGAGGTTTCCCTCGCTTAAAAAAGGACATAAGGCAGGAGCATTCAGCCTCTGTCTGTGTCTCCAGGAACTGCTGCTGCCATTTTGGTACCATGAGGAAAATCAGCCGAAGTAGACAAGCCAAATCCGGGGAGGATGGCAGAGTTGTAAGTTACAGAAACAAATAAACAAATGACATCTGGGTCCCTAGCAACATTGTCAAGGCATTGAATTAACCAGCTCTGGAATTGCTCCATTTCAGAGCTTCTTGTTATGTGAGATCATTAAGTTCCTTATTGTTTTTGGAGACTTTTCACTGAGTCTTATCTTACCTGCAACCCAAAATATCTAAATTGTACACGATTCCTATACTTTAGGATAGTTAAGTAAAACTATGATACCTAGAGTGCAATACTTTATAGTTATTAAAATCACTGGATCAATTTATATTTGTTGACATAGGCAGATGTTAATAATTATAATAAAAGGGGGTTCATTTAATTGGGATTTATTATATGACTCCATTTATAAATATATACACACAAACTGTCATCAATAATTATCTCTGGATGGTAAGCTTTAGTGTATTTTTGTTTCCTTGGGGTTGATCTTTATTTCAGGTTTAGACTATGATCGTGTCATACTTCTTTGTTTTTATTAGAGAGGAAGGAAAAAAAGGGAGGACTAGGAATGGAAAACTTCGATGAAAAAGGGAACAAAAGCTAAATTTAGCTTAGAGAGAAGGCTAAGTGTTCATTTAATTCTTGCTTTCTATGGGGGCTCTACATGACCTGACCAAAAGTAATTTGGTCAATTAGATCATTTGATACAAAGGAATATTTCCAGTCATGGGATTTTCAAGTGTTGATTTTACAACCTTTATACATCTTTAGTGCCTCTGGCCTCTTCTCAGAAGGCTGGAGTGTTGCCCTGTAGTGTTTTGTTTGTTTTCAATTAATTTTCAGCCAAACATCCTGCTCTTAGATGATTTGTAAAAGTAAAAAAAAAAATCATGCAACTTAAATATCAAACAGTGGAAAATTAATGTAAAACCCTAAATATAATTTATTTCTATGCATGGCAATAAAAATATAGGTAACCAGTAACACAGGTATAATTGGCTTAAGATGAATAAAAGAACTTAAAAATAAAATAAAAAGAACACCTGCCACATCTTAGATCCTTTCCTTTTATTATAATTTCTTGTATTCTCCTTCCCCCCAACTACAACAACAATGCATTTTTAACTATAGAATAAATTTAAATTATGGAAAATCAGAAAACAAATATCTATAATCTCATCTATCCAGATTAAACAATGAAAACCTTGGTCTCTTTCCCTCTATATCTTATTTTATGTATTTATACACAGTACCTTTCCCCCAACAAAATAGGACAATGCTGTAATTGTTTTATAACCTATCATCAACAAACTAGTATATTATTAGGATTAGCTGAAAAATGACCCATAGAAAACTAATTAGAAATAAAAGAACAAAAAGTACCTGCATAGGTGTGTGCAATGGCTGGCATGCAAGGGAAGGAAAAAAATGGAAAAATTTGAAAGCTGAACAAAAATGCTCCAAAGGTGACAAAGCTATTTCTAGGATACATCAAAATCACTATTTCAAAAAATAGTGAAGGGAGAACTTTGATAGTAATTTCAGCCAAAATGCTTCTCAATTTTCTTTTGTCTTAACAACTTGCCTTTGGCCAAATCATATGGTATCTTCTTTTGAGGTGGATTTCCTCATCATGTTAATGTTTTTATAGTGTCAAAATAAAAGGAAGAGGATTAAAAATGAAAAGAAAACACAAGATCACAAGAAACTTCTTTCCTGTCAGATGGTGATAAAATACAGTAATGGGTTATTAAACAAAGTTGTTGAGTCAATAATGTATTGAATTTCTGCCCCTGACGATTTTAATAATAGAAGAAAAGAGTCATTCATGTTCCCAAAGGAAGCAGGCTGGACTAGATAATTATTTAATGTCCCCTCTGATTCTCTGTCTGATTCTATATCTGAGCAATCTCAAGGAGGAAACTCTCACCTTTAATTGAGCTCCTACATGTATGTAGTTGTAGGAAGAGAGGGATTTCTGCAGATGTAGAGAGCGTAGCATCTGTTCTGAACCTCCCTGGAGCAGCTGAAACATAATGTCAAATAAGTTGGCAAAATACATACTGAACCAAGTATACCGGAGAGAGTCTAACAACGGCAAGCTAGCTTTTATTCATTTTCTGGGCTTAATTCACTTAGGTTCTCCTGTTTCTAGTTTTGAAGAATTTGTTTTCTTTTTGTTTTTTTAACCTTAAAGATCAATGGCTTCCATAGTTATCAGTCATGAAGAATGTTTTACAATCATAAAGAAAACTGCTTAAAAAGTCTTAGGGTTTTCATAGCATAGCTGGCGTAAAAGGTTAAAGGTTCTTGTTTTGACTGTGGTTGTTTGTAAAACAGGAGCTTATGCTCTGTGCTGGTCACTTGCTTAGCAGCCTTCCCCAGACAGGATAGAGCTGTGTTTCAGAATTTAGAATAAATCAATATTGCCACGGAAGTAAGAGGTATCAGCAGACAGTCATATGCTGAGTTACAGTGGGGAAAAAAATAGCTTTTCCTCGTCAATCTCTACATCTCAGGAAAGGAGGACAATTGGACAGCTGTACTGTTGGACAAAGACAAATTTTAACACTTTCATTCAAGTAGGGAAAAACACTGGGAAAAAGTTATGGGTCCTTGAAATAAACAGAACTCTTTTATATTTGGTAGAAAAATCATTTATGGAAAACATGGCAAATTGTCAACAAAAACACAAATACAATATAGGGTAGCCCTTTCATATAGAACATGTGTTTGGAAGATATTATGTTTAAATTATATTAAACTGTATGCTTTGCTTTACCTAAAAGTATTATTTCTCATATTTTAAAAATTAATCTTTTAAACAAAACATACCAGAACTTATACTTACAAATGAGTACTGTCTATTAAAGCAGTTACCTAGAAGAAACTGAACTTGTCACCATTCAGTCACCTTCAGAGATAGTTTACATCTCTGAACTTCAGAGATATTTCAATCTTATAGCTTTATAGGTTTATTTTATAAAAATCTAAGACAGTATTGTAAAATCTGATCATCTACTTTATTTGTTAGTATTGGCTTATATTTCATTGGGCTTTAAAAAATTATAATAATGTATCAAAATTGTTCTCTGAGTAAAGAGACTTGCCAACAGGAGGGCTATTTTAAAAGATTTTGTCTTCATCTCTAAAGGCATTCTCTTTTAGGTATTCAAAAAATTTTTTTCTAAGCAATTACAGTTTTGATGGGATAAAGAAGACAATTCCCTTGAATTCATAAATCCAAGTTTTCTTTTTTGTTTAAGTAATCATATTGCTTTATAATCTCCACAAGCAAGATAAACTGAGCTTGTGTTCCCATCTTTGGAGCTCCCAAATAGGGAACAACAGCTTCACTTCAAAGGCAAACAAAATCAATTTAACATATTCAGGATTTCCCATTTCAAGAGCTTTTACAAGTTATTAAAACTGCTTTGTACACTGCAAAGAAAGGTAGGTGATGCTCAACCAAGGTAACCACCTGGTTGGTTAACCACCTGCCAGCTCTTTCTACCAGCCATGCTTGTCAAATCTCTGAAGGGTGTGTGCCTGTGCGCACACGTGTGTAACGTGTCAGGGAACCAATGGAGCCAAGGGAGGCCCGGGACAGGACAGCCTCCACATAAAAACATTCATTTCCTGCAAATTGAGCAAACGATCAATTATCTGCATAACAGTAGATTACTAACCTGATAGAAAGAATGAAAGCTTCTTTCTCCTGGCTGTTGCACAATCACTCGAGACTAAGAAAAAAACACATTAAAATTGTTAATCTGAGGATGTACCCCTAAAACAAAACAGAAGCCGCTTTCTCAGGGAATACTGTTATCAACAGGGCATTTGAATGTCCTAAAGACCCCAAGGAAAACTATGGGATCTCCTCTATGCAGTTTTCTGTGCAATTTTTGATAACTGTGTTTACTGCTTAAAACAAGAGTTCCCTAAACTTTCCGAAAATAAAGTGGTTTTGATTTTTTTTAACCTTTACCCTAAAGATGGAATTTCTTAGGGAGAAAGAAATTGGAAGTGGGGAGAATAGGAAGGACCGTTTAGGGAGGAACAGTCTCAGCATTCCGTTCCCCAGGGTCTGCTGGCATTTCCCAGGGCAATGCGTAAACTTACATCCTGTGATAAAGTTAGTGGAGCAAGATCAGTCTATAGAGACCCCTGCCTTAGACGCCTCCCAAAAGACTGCTAGTAAGAGACTGCTATTATGAAAATGTATGTTCAGTCACAGGGATCCTTTTGCTTGAATATGCACATAAAGTGAAGCCATGAAACATTTTAGAAAAAAAACACAAATAATACCTGGCATTGCCTGTCCTTTTTTAACTGACTGATAAAGACATTTTATTTTCACTGCCTAATTGAAAACATTATTCCTTTAACAGCCTGACTTCAATTTAACAACAGCAGCCAAAAATTACACCGCCTTATACTGTCATAAAGGATGTTACGAACAAATGGAAACTAGAAGAAAATGAGATTTGAAATTAATTTAAATAAAAACACATGGGAGTGTCATATCACTATGTTGTACACCTTAAACTTACACAATGTTATATGTCAACTCTATGTCAACTTAAAGAAGAGTTGTATGGGCATGATTGTTTGAAACGAGTGTTATTTCAGAGGGTGGGTATGATAGCTCTGTAATGCATTTAAAAAGACAAACATATGGGAGGTGATGATGATGTGTAGAAAGGGTAGAGCTGATTAGTCTTAGGTTGGTTTTTGGTTAAACCTTACCCAGAAGTTGGCATGTATTCACATACCATTCCTACCTCCTCCCCCCCACACACACCTAAATCTTAAGTCACTAACTTTTTTCAACTTGATATTGTGTTAATAAAAGAACACAATGAGGAAGGGAGGGAGAATGGAACTAAAAGTCCTTTGAAGCAATTAAATGAATTCTATAAACATAATTAAGTTTATAAAAAAACATTCAGCACTTGAAAACATCACCCGCAGAAATTAAGCACATTTTACCTTCTCTAATAAGTAGTTACTGATATGTCCACCAATAGGGTCCCCCTTGAAATCAAAGTTGATATCCATGTATTTCCCAAACCTGCTGGAGTTGTCATTACGGTTGGTTTTGGCATTCCCAAAAGCTTCCAGGACACAGTTGGACTTAAGCAACATGTTCTTCACTCTTGAACGCAGATAAAGGAAAGTCATTAGAAAACGTGTCAAAGGCTGGGCCTTTAAGAAAACTAGATTTCATGAAAAGATATGCAAATATTTATACAAAGATACTGACCACAAGATTTGCAATATCAAACAAACACAAACAACAAACAACTTAAAGGTCCAGCAATAGGGATGGATAAAAATAAATTTCTCTTTCCCAGTATAATATGGACTGACATAGAAAGATGTCCAGAATATATTAATGAGTGAGAAATTAGGTTGCAAAATAATACGTATGGAGGATCTTTGTGTGTGTGTATGTGCGTGCGCATGTGCGTGCGCATGCATGCATGCGTGTGTGTATGTGCGTGCGCATGTGCGCATGCATGCATGCGTGTGTGTGTGCTCATGCACATATGTTAGAAAATGCTGTAACATCTGGAGGGAGCAGCACACTTCCCTATGGTTACCTAGGTTGATAAGGCAGGGAAGGTGGGATTTCAGGGAACTTTCACCTTCAACACAATGCTGTAATTTTTAGTTTTTCTTTTAAATGAGCATGTCTTATTTACATAAAGGAAAATCTTCAAAAGTATGTTCTGAAAAGAAAGAATGAGTGATACAGAAAATGATACAATTTTTAAACGTACTTGCTTGTAAAGCCTAGCATTGTGAAATTGGCTACCCTTAGTCATACATCATGAACGTGGTCTCTATTCGTTTAGAAATTGCTTGTTGTTTTGTTTGACGTTACATGGAATCTATCTCCTTTGTACCAGTTACCTAATTCATTCTTTATTCTACCACTGCTGACTTTCTATAGAGTCTCTCCCAATGGATACATTTTAACTTCATCCTACTCTTTATGTCTTTGTTTTTATTTCACTGACAAAATTCCTCTTACACAGGCATACCTGCAGAAATAACTCTGGCCACTGATATAACCTGACGTAGCCGATTCACTGTTCTTTCCACTACCATTGTAAGTGGCCCCACAACCTTATCTCCTCCTGAATGAAAGTATACTTTTAAAATGTGGGGGGAAACTGCCTGCTTACAGTACATAAAGAAAGCGGTCTTTAAAACTAGGGTAGGATATGCCTGTGAGAAGCTGGTTAATGGGCATATGCCTTACTCCACTATACCAACTGGGTTTAGAAATAAAATTAATTTAGCTCTCAGTTACTCTCCTGAGCACCCAAGGAAATTTTTGAAGTTACTCATATCCTTGTCCTTGTCTTATTAGATTGCAAAGTCAAAATCAGAAGTGGGGATGTGCCACAATTAAGAAAAATACCTGACCGCCCAGCCCAACTAGGATGAAAAGAAGAAGGCCATGTGGGGTAGTGTAGTCTAAATTCTCTCACATCAACCCAGCGTCCTTTCTTTCTAGTCTGAAGATTGAAATGTGTATATGGCGTGTTACTTCAGTAAATGAACACTGAGTTCAAAGTAGCAACTCTGGAAAACCCTTTATTTCTCTTCAAAAAGTCCACACCACATAAGACAGTCAAGTCATGTTGCTTTATAGCCGCATTTCTTTTTTTCTTTCTTTTCTTTTCTTTTCTCTCTCTCTCTCTCCCCCTCCCTCCCTCTTTCTTTTCTTTTCTTTTTTTAAGAAAACCCTATCCATTCATTCCTTGCACATTTATTAAGCAAATAGTATGTGCCAAACACTGTGTTAACTACTGGGCCCCAGACAGAGCACACAAGCTTTATTACTCATCTGGCTGTGAGCTGCGAGTGGTCTGGTGTGGCTGAAACCCTTTTAGACAATGAGTCACACTTAGAACTTCTAATATCAGGAGTTTTAGGTGTGATAATGATGGGAAGCCATGCATCTGCTCCCCAGGGGCCCCTTTCGCCTTACGGAACCCAGGGCGCCTCAGAACACAGTTTGAAAAAGATGCGGGTGCTATAGAAAGCGAAGGAACCTGTGAGTGTTTGAACCATAAAACCTACCAATGTAAACGATAACATCTTTGCTAACCACAGATAACATTCAAGGCAGCAGTTCTAAACTAGAATGGGGACGCTGTGTTGTTTCAGAATAGTTTTATTTCATTTTCTATTGAGGTAAAGGTTACCATAGTAGTAAGCTTTTTTCTACTAAAAACAAATATACAAATAGAGTGATATGAATAAAAGTAGAGACGGTATGCAATAAGAGAGTCAAAGTAATTTAACCATCAATAAATGGTCGATACGTATCAGAGTTCAGGCCTCATCAACTCTATATAGAAACTAAAGCTCTAATCAGAATTTTCTCCCCATTATTAGCTCGCCCTTACCTTTCAATCTCTGCTCTCTGGCTGGGGTTGGTGATGGCTGCAATGTACTGCATAATGTACTTGCTGGCTTCGGTTTTACCAGCTCCACTCTCCCCTGGGGGAGAAATTGTGCAAGGCTTAGCATTGTAACTTAAAGCAAGAGGAAGCTGATTTTTAATAGAGTAATTTAAAATGGTGATGTCAGTTGTTTATTTAAAATCCCTTATGTCCATTGTTTGCCTTTTTTGAGTTATTTCATCCTGTCTTGATATGGGATTGGTTCTAACAGATCTGACCATGGTGGAAAAAAAACCCAAACGATATTAGAAGTAGAATAACAAATAGATTACAAATCAAGATTTACTTAGTCAACAATATCAAGAGATAAGATGTGATAAACTAATCCCTTAGACTAAAGTCTTCATACTTGGCAGTGGCTCTGAAGTGTGGCAGAAAAGAAACAAGCTAGTGATTAAAACAGTGGCCACAGCTAAATAGATATTAATATAACCTTATTTTCTATAGCAGAATTTCTTTTCATCTTAATAAGGACAAAATAATTCTTTCAGAAAATGAAAGTTAGAGCAATTTTGGTAAAAAAACAAGTACCAAGTTCGACACATGGTGTCACAGAAAATGACTACTGATATAAGGGGAGAAGAGATCAATTAGCTACCCAATTTTTAAATGTTTATGCCTTCTGACCCCAAAATTCCACTTGTAAAAATTTATAGTATGGAAATAATAAAAATACTAATGTAATAATAATCATCAAAAGTCTTAAGAGTATTTTTGTAGACTGTCATAGCTAAAAATCTGAAAATAATATGCTTATCAGTAGAGGATTGGGTAAATAAATTAACTGTTCAGTGGAATACTACACAATTGTTAGAGAATACACTGCTTCTGTAGGTCTCTAGCGAAAAGATGTCCATTATAAATGGAAAAACAAATTACATAATAGCAGTTGTAAATAATTACAATATAATTATATACTTATAATAATTATATATGCATGTGTGACTATATGTATTTGCACATGCAGAGAAAATATATAAAAGGATAAAGGCTATTGTTTACAGCTGTTACTGCTGCAATTTGGGGAGGAACAGGGTGTTCAATGGGAAGGGACTTTTTGCCTTTAATTTATGCACTTATAAAATTGTTTGATTTTCATGTTTTTCCTTTTGCAATCAGGCACTCTTGCTTTTGTAATTTGTTTTCATGAATTGTAGTCCTAGGATATAATTCTCTAACTTCAACATGAAGTTACGTAACTCTTCAGACCCTTCCTAGTCTCATCTATAAAGCAGGAACACAACTGCTTTACATGCCCATTCAGAGCTGTTTTGATAACCAGAATGGAATAAAGATCCTAAAAGCATTTTTCAAAGTATAAAGCTCTGAATGCAAATGTGAGGTAATAGCACCAAAAGAAATTTCCGCTGTCTGGGAGAGGCCATCCTGGGTCAGTGGGCAGATATTTTTCCTGTTTGCATTTCATTACCCAAGATTCCTTGAAGAGCTCAGCTCTACACAGAGAATTCAGCTCCACGTCTCTGGCACATGAGCCTGTCTCCATCCTTGTTGGGCCTCCTCAGCTCTGAGAGCCTGTTTCCAGCCCCCATGCCAGTATGTGACCTCAACACTAGTTCCCATTCACCAATCTGACTTTGAGTTCAGTCTTCATTTTGGGGATCTCAGGATTTCATGTTCTTGGTTTCCTTCCGTTATTATTTCAAATAATTTTTGTTACATTTTATCCAGTACTCTTAGGTGCTTGAGATGGGAGGAAGACTTTCTCATGTCAGCTCAGTCTACAAAATTGACCAGAAGTCCATCCAAAAGTAATACGTATTTGTAAACGAACCAAGACTAGAGGGCAGTCAGAAATGATATAATTTGGGATGTAATGTTCATTACTCTTTTCCTTCTAAAAATTGCTTAAGTTTCTAACTTCAAAGGAGAGCTCATCAAACGTTTGGATCCTGGAATAAATAGCTAACAAATTAAATACACAATCTGACCTTGGAAGTATAGGGGACTCCCCCCTCTAAATACCTGATATCACAATACAAGTGTCTTTTGATCGCCTCTTCATAGCCTTGTAAGCAGCATCGGCAATCGCAAAAAGATGAGGTGGTCTCTCGTACAGCTCGCGTCCTTTGTACTGCTCAATGGTCTCTCTACCATAGATGTTCAGCGACTTGTAAGGATTCACAGACACGACGACTTCTCCGATGAACGTGTAGATGCGCCCCTTTTCAAATCTGTCCAGAAGCAAAAGAAAAGGAAGACGTGGCTGTGGCTATACAGAAATGCGCTTTCTTTCCTATGAGTCTCTTATCTCCAAGAAAATGCAAATATCCCAGGAGCAATTTCTGAACTGACGTTTCATTGGTTCTGAGTTTACTTTTAGAGGCCATGTTTGAGGCTGTGCTGAGATGCTGCTGCTATAGAAAGGGCCAGTAGGGGTTCAAAGCCAAGAAAGAAGAGAGAATTTAATTTTTTAGAGGTTGGGGATTTCCTATTTCCAAAATACAGAAAGGTAAAAAGATGAAAAAAAACCCAAGTTGACGATAACTTCAGAGCTCTAGGAAGAAAAGAAATAGTAGTTAAAACAGGTTTTGAGGGCTGGTCGAGTGGCATGTTGGTTAAGAGCTGGCTTGGGACTCCAGCTCTGAGCAGCAGGACCCTGGTTCAGATCCCACATTAGGGCCAGTGATGCTGCGCCCTCTACAGCTAAGATGGTGAACAACAGCTC
>NW_017731458.1:797068-843944 GCF_001890085.2 Hipposideros armiger | reverse complement strand
GGGCCAGTGAAGTGACGTCCTCCACAACTAGACTGAAGAACAAAAGGACAGCAACTTGTCTGTTCCCCTTCCCCAATTCCCCAATAAAATCTTTAAAAAAAGAAAACCAAACCGGTCTTAAAATCGACTTAGTCAGATTTTCAATTATACAAAAAAAAACGGTCCAAACACATTTATTTCTTTTCCCTCTTGAAACCCCACCAAAATGTCAGTAAAGGAATAAAAACAATAAAATCCATAAGAGAGAGGATGGTAGAGGAGACACTTCTGGCATAAGTCAAATTCATTTTTTAAATGACTGCCTAGAATTCTATGGTATAGATATGTAAGTATTTATTTAACCATCCCCCTTCCTTCCTGCCATTTTGAATAATACTGTAGAAAATACTCTTGACACATAATCATACAAATCAGTGCTTTCATTTCTGTGCAATAGGTTCTCAGGAATGGACTAGCTGGTTGAAAGGTATATGCATTTTTAAAAGTATTTATATGATTCCACCATTTTACCATACAAGGCTAAAAAGTCACCCCATACATAATTTGTATATACAATTGTGCACAGATATATTTTATAAATGATTACATAAGTATGGGGACATATGGATGACTACATGCTATGCTGTATGGATCCTTTTATACATATAGTAGGGTGAGGAGGAGAAAGGCCACGTGGGCGGTTGGAAGGAAGCCATAGAATCAAAGAAAAAAAGTAAAAAACAAAAAAGCAGCACATATGATATGACTGCAACTGCACAAAATTGTGTCTCTATTTACAAATAAAAAATTTTAGAAAACCCCTATATATTCATTATTTACACATTAACTCACACATCTAAACATATATGAACCAGAGCTAGGTCAACACCCAAATAGACAAGTGGTTGCCACCAGCACACTTCACTTGCCAAAAGACGAAGGCAGACATACAGGTCACTTCCAAGAGCTGAATCAAGGGGGTGTGGAGATGGGCAAAATGCTGTCCGCGACCAGCAGCCATGTCCCTAAGCTAAACACCCTTGTGGCATGGCCAGTGCGGCAGGGAAATACGTATTTGGGACCACAAGGCAAACGCGAATCTGAAACTCTCCTCACCCTGGAATGAAGGCTGTGGGCTACAATTAGGAGTGGAAACAAACAGATGTTGATAATGTCAACAATAAATTTAAACCAAGATTTTTATCAAGTAAGTTAGTATACGTTTAAATAAGAGTCATTAACCACATTACAGTTTTCTGTGCGTTTTTCTGCTGTGGGTTTCCTCTGCGTCCTTGGATGGAAAGTGTCATGTGGTGGCTGAAAGCCCCAACTCTAGAGTCCTTTACTTTGGTTCTGAATGATCACGTTGCAGACTTAACAGCAGTGAGAGCTTGTGAAAGCTACCTAACCTCCACGCGTTTCAGCTGCTTCCTCTGTAGGATGGTGATAATTACACTCCCTCCCTCCCCCTGGCATTGTGTACGGACTTTTAAAAAGGCAATTAATTTTACGCTTCCAATTATGTTCTGCAGGAAGACGATTTTTTAATACATGCTTTTATGTTATTAACATTGCTACTTACATCAGAACAATCCCTACACACGAGGAATTAATTCAGTGACCATCATCTGATTCCCTGCCTCAGTTGTCAATCAACGAGCAACTATCCACAAGCAAAACTGTCTATATAACTCATGTTCAAAGACCCACAAAAGTAATAAAAAGTTGAGGGGCACTACCAAAGCCTTTCGGGCTTAACCTGCAAATTTGCATGATATTCTCAACTGCTGTCTTCTAGGATAAGAATGAAAGGAACACGATTCTTTAGTTTTAAAAACACGGTCCGAACAGAAAAATAAATAAATAAATAAATAAATAAAGGAGAAGGTGTTAGGAATAAAAATTACCTCATGAATCTGGAACTCTGTGACTAAGAGGCACAGCAAACAACATAGGAGATTAGAACGTTGTTCTAAGATTCCAGGTCTGTTTAATCATGTGCTTTCTTTGAAATTCCATTTTATTTCAAATAGAATATTTTGTTTACCAAAACGTCTAGGCGTCAGGTTTCTAAGACACAATTAAAATGCATGCATAAAATTATCAAATACATAACCCTTAACTTGGAGCTAGTGGCAAGGCTCAACGAAATACGATATTAAATACAATGCTTCAGCAAATTTAGGAAACGTTACAATCTTATCTCCTTTGAAACTCTTTAAGTTTGGTTACCCAAGATGAAACTTTTAATGTGGTTAGGGCACAAAATCACCGCTAGATGGCGCCAGTGTACACTTGAACACCAATCCGCGCTTTCGGTTTGCTTTGAAAAGCCTTAGGGCTTGTAGTAAGCCACTGAGATAAGGCAGCTACCTGCTGTGTTTGGCCAGGAGGAATTGCTGTAATTATCCTAGACAACAAATGGGGTGATACCATCTCTTAAAAGAGACCAAGGAAGGCATTTCTTTCTATGAGCTCTGTGTGCAAACCTTTTACGACAAACTTTTATGATGCATTCTTCAAATATTTGTTCAATATCTACTTTGTGCCAGACACTGGGCCTGACTCTGGGGATTAGAAAAAGAAGAAAGAACAAGGAAGTAGTATAAATAAATAATAACAATACAGTATGATAGGTGAAATAATAAAAGCATGCACTGTGGTGGCAGATTATCACAACAAACCCCTTTCAATGAAGACTGCTAAAGAGCAATATACAAGCTCCACAGTAGAGCACACGAGTCTTTTGTGTTCTGGCCCCCACTTTTCACTGGACTCTCCTAACCATCCACACACTTCCACCCATCAATCCCTCCCCCCACCCCCTGCCCCGTCACTCTTGCCTTCATAGCAATGAGCTATTTACAATTCCCAAGAGTACCCTGACTTCATAGTTTGCCCATGGGGTTCATTCTGCCTAGGGTACCCTTTCCCCACCCAGTCTCCTCCTCCATCAGCCTGGCAGGTTCTCACTTACTCCTTCAAAAGCCTTACACATCAGCTCCTCTCGTAAGCCTTCTTGATACCCTATGCCTAACATCAGTAGTATGGTATTCGTTCTGTTCAGATATTTTCTATAGAACTCCCCAGATAGTTAAAAATAGCTTAACCATAACTGATTTTTAAAATGTAATTTCCTTAAGAAGTTCAAAAATATTTATTGAATGGGCCAGATATTTTCACGGTCTTCTGAATGAAACGAAGAGGTTCTACAAAGGTTTTGGATTAATGAGTAGCAATGGAGAAAATGTAAAAAATGCCTTTGGAGGACAACAGTCTTTTCTACAGGAATTCTGAAACATTTATTATAAAACAACAACTGATGACTCTATTTCTGGTAGTAAAGACAGCCTCGACAGCCCATGGTGTGACCTGGCAACAGAGAAACAAAATATCTGCACTGGACACTCCGAATCGACCTCTTACAAGAAGCAAGGAGCTGGGTGACTGTATGACATATATATAGTAACGGGACGTGGAGTACAGTGTGGGAGTGGAGTCAATGGAATTGTAATAGATATGTATGATATGGGGGGGGAAGTGGGGTGGCGGATTGGGGGAGGAGGGCTGTCACTTTGAGGGGTAAAAAGTATAACTATTGCACTGTGTTGTACACCTGAAACTAAGAAAAAAAATTAAAAAATTAAAATTAAAAAATAACAATAAAAAGAAAAAAAAAGAGTAGACGAACAAATATATGAGGTTGGCTGGTAGCTCCTAATATTGCTGGATAAGGAGGTGAAGGTAAAGGATGAGTTTAAGGGTTCAAATTCCCAGCTTCAGGTGCCACAAAGTGACCCGAAAGCTTCTGTGTGTGCCCTGAAGGAGAGCCTCACCCACCTCCTGCAGGCCGAGAACCCTGACACATACTGTGACCGGATCGCATGCATGGAGAAGGACAAAACAACCACTTTTGTGGTGTCTGCCAGGAGCATATAATCTAAACCTAATCAGGAGGAAATGGAAGGCAAACCTAAATTGAAGGACAGTCTACAAAATAACTAGAAAATTTCACAGTCAAGTAAACAGGGACAGGTGGAAAAATACTCCAGATTATAAGAAATCAAAGACGTAACTAAATGGGAGGCATGCTTCAAGGAAGTTTCTTGCAGGATTCTTGCAATATTTCTGTAAATTTGACATTACATCAAAAGTTGCTAAGAAAAAAAAAATCCAACTTCCAAGCTTCTTTATGTAGTTGGCTTAAGTTTTTGTTAATTTTGAATAGGCAATACAGACGCTTAGCAACAGACTCAAAAGATATAAATGAATAGATAGTGACAAGCGTTTCATCTTCCCACAGCTTCCCTCATCAGAGGTAAACCACTCCTACTGGTTTCCTGTGAATTCTTCTAGAAATAGTTTATGCATACATACAGTTTTTTACATGATTATCTCTAATTAAAATCTGTATCTTGGGACAGTTTCATGTAAGTAAATAGAGAATAGTCTCATTTTTAATGCCTGCATAGTATTTAATTTCATAGATAGATACACAATACTATAGAAGCAGTCCTTACTGGGTAGATATTTAGGCTGTTATTGATGTTCTGTCACTATAAACAATGCAACATTAAATATAATGGTATATATTTCCTTGTGCATATATGTATGTATACCTGTAGAATGCATTTCTAGAATTAAAGTTGCTGGTTCAAAGGATATGGGTAATTGAAACTTAGGAATCGTTGCAAAATTATTCTCCAAAGAGGTTACAGCACTTTATATGCCCACCTACTTTGTTTGAGAGTTTTTCAACTGACAATGCCGGCCCATTCTGAAAGGACAGGCTATACTGCAGTTTTATTTTCAAAGTACACAAAACTTTGACCCCTTGTTTTACTGATGCCCCAAACTTTTGCAATGTTCATTAGCTTACTGCCAACTTTCAATGAGGTGCACTTCACCTTCCCCAGCTCGGAGATGAGAATACCTTCCAAAGGTGAAGGCATCTTGTTTCTGCTGCGTCTGGGAAAATCACCGTCTCCCTGGGATGGAGTTCATTTGTTTTATCCCTTCCATTAGACAGTACTTCCTGAGATGGGCAGGGACTCTGGATTAGAAAGACTATGAGCTTCAGAGTCACACAGCCCTGGAGCCCTGGGTTTGAATCCTAGCTCTGTTGGTTACTGTGTGTTTTCATAAACATTTGAGTGAATAACAAGTGCTATGTGCCAGGCACTTTGCCAAGAGTCCGGGTTACAGAGAAGAACAGACATGGTATTATTGTATCAGAGATTTACATAAACAGACAATGCCATGCAGTTTAAATTTCACATATTTTATGATAGAGGGTTTAATTTACATATTTTCACTTATCATTCCTGTCTTGCTCCCCTTCTCTCTCTCTCTCTCTCTCTCTTGCACACACACACACACACACACACACACACACCATCACACTGTTTTAGAAAAGATTTAAGGCAATAACAAGGATAAAAATGATGTTATGAAAGCTTAGAGAAAGAATACCTAACCCAGCTTTAGAAGTGGGAGGGTTCAAAGATGATTTCCTAAAAATTCAGTTACATACTTGATATCTGAACTATTTGTGTGATTTACACGATCCCCATATAGGTAGCTCTAGGTATTCCTGGCTTACGCCGCCTTAGGAATATCCGGAAGAGGATGCTCTATTTTGACTTTTATCAACATACTGAAGCCTTGGAAGAGAATGCTTGAGAAGCACCATCACAGCCCCCAGGTGTAGCATACAGGTATCCCTGGGCCCTTCACAGCAGAGGAAAGTGCGCCCTATAACCTGACTGCCGTTTGGCATTAGCGAGCTCTATGATTATATGTGTTATTTAACCTCTCTGTGTCCCACTTTTTTCATCTGAAAAGTAGGGCAAAACTAGTATCTACCTCACAGGATCATTGTAAGAAATGGGACGCTCCACTCATTGGAACACTCGGCACACTACTGGCCCGTGGTAAGAGTGTATTAATATGACGTTCTATTTTTATTATGAGCAATACCGCAAGCTGTCTGAATGGCAGGAAGCGTCTTTCCTCCACTCAGGTCCCATTGTCCAGTGCGTTGCATCTGTGCTCCATCATGTTTATCCTCACAGCAAGGGTCGCTTTTGTTAGCGTAATGAATCATGACCCAGCTTGGCATTGTGTCCGGAAAGCATTCTTCTAGTAGTTTATAAGGATCCTCTAAAGTCAAAAATCTCTCCCTAAAAATGTTTAGGCTTTCCACAGGACATAAGAAACGAGTTAGGGCCATTGGCAGAGGTTTTATTGACTTCCTGAGTTCATCATCTCTCGGTTTTTCTTCTGCAGAGCAACATCCCTTTACATGAACTGCACAAAAAAAGTCCTTAACCATGAAATGTGGTCAGGAGATGCCTGGCTGAATTTACTTTACCTTTTCCTTTGTTCATTTTTTTTTTGCGATGGAAAAAAAAATTTTTTTTGATAAATACATTGTAAGATAAGGGTTGCTTTTTCAAAACACATTTCTAATTATTTAGTAAGGCATGCCTTGTAGAGCAATATGAACTTTGAATGTTTTCATGGCTGTCTTTCATTTTATTTGTGTTTACTTGTTCATTCATTCAAGAAACGGCATTTAGGGCCCAGGTTCCAAGCCCCGTGCTGGAGCCCTGGGTAGAGGAATGAATAGGCAGAGCGTTCTCCACCCTAATACAGGGTATTGAGAAGGACAGACACTCAACAGGGGCTCCTGGGAGAGGCCTCCAAATGCACCCTGCACTGGTGGAGGGAGGGACAAGTATTTGAGGAATTCAGGGCAGGACAATGTGACCGCACTACAGCAGAGACAGCAGGGGAAGAGTGACATAAAGGGTGTGAGGGGGGAGGCTAGGATGTGCAAAGGGCCTTGCAGGGGTGTGGGACTATTTCAAGGGCAGTGGTTTTAAGTGCTGATCACATCTGCTTGTTCGCAAGCCCCCTCTGACCGCAGGGTGCGAAGGGTTGATTTGAGTGCCTGGTACAGGGCAGTGAGGAGGCTGCCATGTGAGTCCCAGGAAGGGATGACTGGGGCTTCAGCTGGGATGGCGCAGTGGGTAGGCTTTAAGAGTAGACGCAGTCCTCTATGTTCATTGCAGCGCTATTTACAATAGCCAAGACTTGGAAACAACCGAAATGCCCATTGGTAGACGACTGGATTAAGAAACGGTGGTACATTTATACAATGGAGTATTACTCCGCTATAAAGAAGAAGGAAATTGTACCATTTGCAACGATATGGATGGACCTAGAGGACATTATGTTAAGTGAAATAAGTCAGTCGAAGAAAGACAAATATGATCTCACTTATATGTGGAATCTAAAAAAACTGAATGAACGAGCAAAGGAAACAGAAATAGTCTCAGAGATATAGAGGAAAAACTGATGGTTGCTAGTTGGGAGCGGGGTGGGGATGAGGGAGAAAGGGAAGGGATTAGACAGCATAAGTAGGTAACTACAATATTGCCACAGGGACATGAATGACAGTTCAGGGAATATAATTAATGTTGTAAATATTTTGTATGGTGTCAAATGGTCACGTCTTGTTAGGGAGACCACTTCATGGATGGGGTAGAGGCTTGATCACTGCACTGTACACCTGACACTGATTTTGTATAATATTGTATGTCAACTATAAGTGAATATATATATATATATATATATATATATATATATATATATATATAGTCACGGACGTGGCGTATAGTGTGGGAGTGGAGTCAAGGAAATTGTAATAGATATGTATGATATTGGGGGGGAGTGGGGGCGGATGGGGGGACAGTTGTCACTTTGAGGGGTAAAAAGTATAACTATTGCACTGTGTTGTACACCTGAAACTAAGAAAAAAATTAAAAAATTAAAATAAAAAAATAATAATAAAAAGAAAAAAAAGTAGACGCAGGATTAGACACGACAATGTACTGGCTGTGATGGGTGAGAAAGACGGAGGTGTCAAGGTTTCTCACGGGAGCAAAGGAGTAAACCACAGCGCTGTTTGTTAACGAGAACAGGGACAGCACAGGAAGGGCACAATTTTAGGAGGTGGCCATGATTCAGACACGCTATGTTGAGTCTGAGATACCTGAGAGTGATCCAAGTAAAGGTGTCTCTTGCTTTTCTTTTTTCTCATAATCTAATTAAACCTGATCCCTGGACACAGAGAGGACAACACAGAGGATGGCGAGCACAGAGAGGGCAACCCTGAATCCTTACCTGTCACGGTGGGCAAATGCTGCAAGGAGACCACAGGCTCCTCTGCCCAATTGAAAAGCAAGAAAAACATTTAAGGAGGAGATACAACTGGGCTTTATGGATTTTTTTTTTTTTTTTACTAACTAAATTTGATCATGTAAAGTTACTCAGTGATGCTACTTTCCTGGATAAGAAAACAGCAGAAACAAACACAATACTTCCCCCCTCATAAACACTATCTCCTAGGGTCCCAGGCACATTGGTTAAAGAAATATATCGATACAATGGCTAGCTCTCAGTACACTGTCAAAATCTCTTGACTATGAAACACACTTTTACCAATTATCACAACTCATTCACTTGGGAAAAAGGAAACAGAACATTTTATCATATATGTCAATGAAAACAAGATAGTTTCAAGGGTATGAAAAATAAATCTGTCGGATATGGCACAGCAAATCATGCCCATAAATACAGCGGCTAGGCTGACAATCTGTAAATAGACTGCTTTTCAGTTTGTGTTGTTTTGTCTGCGCAGGTGTCTGAAAAGGGTTCAAATTTCAAGTCTGTCACTGTGAGGAAGAGATTGGGCACAGAGCTTTCAGTCAACCAGTCACTTTACAATAGATGAGTCTGCTGGGGTCAGGACATTTCTGTACTTGGGTACAGAGTCACTGTTAGGTTAGAGCAGCTGTAACTTTCACACACTGTGAAAAATGCATCCTGAAATGATTCCATGTTGATCTTACAAGGAAAGCTGTTCTTTTCATGAGGATATAAAAGGTTTACAAGCCTACCAAATATGCACAATGGAACGCAAATCGTTTTGGTCATCATGTGTCACCCTATAGCTTTTAAATAGTATTTAGTTATTTAATTGACTGATCGATTTTGCTGAAATCCTAACAGAGGAATACAGAGACTGGTGAACTGGACCACAGTTAAATCAATGTAAGTGACTGTCAGGGTCCATAGAAACTACAGCCCCTCAGACCAGTAGATGGATGTTTAAATATTCATAGGCATGTAAAATTGGTAACAAACAAACCACAATGAAGATGTTACATACTTCACAATGAAGCATATGCATAAATCACAACAGCATTATTTATTGATGAAATTGATGAAATGCTGAGTGCCTAATAAGGACAGGCATGAAGATCTAGACCAAAACATGAGAATGAAACTTTCCTATTAACAACATGACACTCTATTTTCTCTTCTAACGAACAAGTAATAAATGTAATCTCTCTGACACAGGGCTCAACTCATATATGTATTCCTTTCCACTTATGTCATGTAAAAAATGACTTCTGATTAGGGTAACCACTGGCTACCTGGCCTGCCCAAGGAAGCAGGTAACTGCACTTTGTCTTAACCAAGGAGTGAGCCTATTTCTCAATCAACACTGCTCAGGAGAATACAGGATACCTGGCTGGACCAGAGTCAGAAAACCCTTTGGTAGTTATACACAATTATGTGAACTGATAACACTTATGCATTTCAAATAATACTGATAACCCACTTAAACCGAAGTACTGCACACTTAAAATAAATAAAGAAATAAATAAAGATATCCAAAGACTGTAACTAAATAAATTTAGGATTCATCCTCCGCCCTCCCCCCTTCACATTTATCCTGGTAGGAGGCCTCTTTATCTTATATGTACTTAGATAATCCACTCCCTGGGGCTCTCTGGATGACAGGTAACCTAACAGGTATACCCTTTCACTTTTAAACAACTCTGCCTGATTCAGTAAATGACAGAAAATCTAACCAGTCTGCGACATCACTTTGTAAAAAGTGTAGCGCTTTATCCTAATTTTCATACGTGAAGGCTTTGATGTATTTTAAGCAAGGTCTTCCCAGGTGTTATTGAGTCTTGGGGTAACCAGAGAGGCAGTTTTGGGGTACAAGCTAAGTAGTAGTTGTGGCAGGAGACACTGAAGGGAAAGAAATGTTAGTCAAGCGAATGGCTTATTTCCATTGCAGTTACTGTAGCATACATGTTTTAAGTTCAATAAACAAAGTCACACTAAACTAATATTTATTGTGCACCTGCTGTGCCAAAAACGACATCAGATGTCTTTCAAATATGTCACTAATTATAAGTTTATTAAGTATTAATAGAAAATCTTCCAAAATTTATTTTGGTGCTATCACATGCCCAGTTATAGGTAAGAAGGGAATTACCGTACATTTAAGCCTAACCATCACCTCTGCTTGGAGAAATCTGAATTACAAAGAAAAGCTTTCATTGGTTTGGGAGTCAGATCTATTTCTACTATAGAACAGATTGTGTCAGAGTCCGGAAAACTGGAAAGTTTCCCACAGGCTCCTAAGGTACATGTTCGGTTATTTTCTGTTGGTGTGAACTAATAGCCACAACAAAACTGAGCAGAGAATTTTCAAACCAGCAAAAATATTTATTGAATGAATAAATAAATGAATGAATGGCCAGAAACTTTGTCAGCTGCTCTCCTTGGCTTTTCCTTGTCAGAAGTCTGTAATATCCATTAAGGCCACATTTCCTCATGTAAAGCTTTTTTTTTTTTTTTCATTGTCCTTACACTTCTTATACTTGGCATTTCTTTTGGCTTAAGTTTGTTTTTTTTTTTTAGCAATCTTCCTTGTGTCTAAGGTAGAGTGAAGGGTTAACGTCCTTCCCCTTATCAGCAGTGTAGAATTTATGTCACTTAAGTGGCCTTGCTTTTGGACTGTGGACAGCAGCATGGGGGGGGGGGGAAGGAGGGCTGTGACCAGGCACCCTTAGTAATTCAATGTTGAGAGTGTCTGCAAGCATTTAGAACTTTTACAATGCTAATCTGGTAACGCTGTCACTCCTTTGATGCCAATAACCCCTAAAAGGAAATTAAGAATGTCAGATGGCATCCCCAAGTGACAAAGCAAAAGCTGCTAAGGAAAGTGTGAAGAAACGGAATGGAGTCACTACAGTCAGGCTGCTACATTACTAAAATCTAGTAGGCTTGAGGCATGAGGAAAAGATGTTCTTCTTGTTTTAGCTAGCCTGGGAACTTTTGGACTTTTCAGTTGTGCATCCATGCCTGGAGACATATGCAACCCTACAGATAACCGTCTGAAGAATTTAGGAAAGAACGTTCATGTGAAGAACTTGGGAAAGAAATGTTCACAGGCCCAGACCACCTGACAGCCATTATCTAGACCACTGCACATTGAAAGATTACTACCACCTCGGACCAATCCAGGGGCTAGGAATGTGGGACTGATTCTTCTCAAGAATGTACTTTTGACTATACAAACTCTCAACTTTTCTCTTTTCTTTGGAACACCTGGTAGTGTTTCCAATTTGCAAATCCTAAGACCCTTGAATAAAACTTGTCATTTTTAATTTTAGCAAAGCCTCCTGACACTTGTGTGCTCCATTGCCACTGCTTAGTGGAGCCCCTCAGTAATGGCTGTTCATTTTGTGATAGAGTTTTTATGGTAAGGAGAAGGTAGCTGAATTTGGAGTGGTTTAAAGAGGAAATAAAAGACAAAAGACATCAATTATTACCACTCTGCAAAGAGTTTTCATCTTTACATAAATTTGAGATGTTGCCTTTTACAGCTTTGTTCCTATATTGTAATGAAGTTTTCTAAGAAACTATGAGCCAGATTTCTTTTTAATTTATTATTACTTATTCCTAGTACACTGCTGTGGGAACCAAGGGAATTTTTACTAAGGGAGGAGGGACCTGGAAGTATTAAGTGGTTAAAGAAACCTCAAAGTGATAAGTGGGCCCATATTCAATTATAAAAATCAACATATTCCAAAGACAAACATGATAATCGACTACTCTGCTTTATCCAGTCTGTCCTTCTCCACTTGTGAAAATAACCAAGTGTTGTCTACACTCAGGAATACCAGACTTCAGGAAGTGAACTAAGAGAGTAAGAATGTGGTGGCAAAGAAAAGAGTCAAAAACTAAAAACAGATCAAATACATCAGGAAATGGAAAAAACAAATAACTTCCCCTACTTTTTTAGTTCCTAAAGCAGAAATTAAATCATTTTTATTGCTAGATCAAACTGAGAAAGGAATTTGTGTAAGTAGACTGATTGCCAATTTAGAAAATACTGCAATATTTATTTGTTGTTTAAGTGTCACCCCAACCATGACTGAATTCAGAGCTTCCTTGACCAATAAGGACAGCTTCAGCTGCTCTCAGAAAAATAGCTGTCCTCTAGGTCAACCTTGCTCATTTAAGCAGTAAACCGTTTCTCTCCATGTCTGTTAATATTACATTTCAAAACAGTAAAAGAGAAGCTGAGCCTACGTATAAATAGCATTATTTCCAAATCTTAAATTAAGTTCCATTGTTCTCTGTGAATAAGAATTGAAACTAAACTATGTGACTGAATAACTAAAACGATTAATATTCTCATTTTGTAATTTCAGGAAATATTTTGTCTCAAGTTTTTGCTTATAATTCGTCTAAGTTTAAAAAGTCAAGGGTTTGGCCAGGATGGCCAGTATACTTGGCAGAGCCAGGGCTGAGGATTCAGCTGGCTCAGTCCGTGTGTGCGCACGTGTGTGTGTGTGTGTGGGGGGGGGGGAGCCAGGATAAGGACTTCACCAGTGCAGCTGGGGTGTCCAGCAGGGTGGGGGTCACGGAGGTGGCCCACATGGTGGCAAAATTAGTTCCATACAGGGGGTTTGAAAAACAAGTAAACACGTTGAGGATGCAGGGAGCCAATTTTCTTACTACCGCAGAAGGAAATGACAAATATGGAGGGGAGAAGGCTAAACGAATCCCCACGGTGTTGGACTGAAATGGGGATATCAGTATGAACTCATGATATTTAATACAAAGAAACAGAAACGTGTGCGTGCGCATGCGCACGCATTTCCCCAACCCCACCCAACTCTGTTTGCTGACAAAATCTCAAAACAATGACAGGCCAGTAGCAACAACCACAGCTACTACCCACAGTTTGGTTTCTACACCCCACACGAAAGCTACAAAAAAAAAAAAAAAAAAAAAAAAGGCTTTTTGGGGAAATGGCTGATTTCATCACTGGGACATAAAACACAAGATAAGCCTGGAATCTAACTGAGCCAGAAAATAAGGAAGTGCTCAAAGAATGACAAGGGCGTGTGTCAAAAGGATGCTGCTGAAAAGGGCTTCTCCTCTCCAAATCTGGGACACGTCGTTTTGCTTATTTGGAGAATTAGGAGCACGAATTTCGTTGTTGACCAGTCTTTGTCCTTTGCCAGGTGTGTGGACTTTATAGCTTTTATCCTCCAACCTTTGAGGAGATGCACACCATTGATTAGACCAACATGTGGGGCTAAACTGGCACAAATTCATCACAAATGAATGAACAGCTCACGTCTGTGTTTTGTTGACAATATGGTTGCTTGTCTAAAATCTCTAATATGTGGATATCTACACATCAGCAAATACATATACACTTTGCTAATTAGGTTCTTCTTTGGTTATAGCGAGGCCATGCATTTATCATGCGAGTGCTTTCATACCTCAGGGTGCTAACAACTGGATGCAGAGAGAAATCGTTTTGGTTGTTAATGCAAAAAATATTTTTCTAAGTTTCATTCTTCATATCGACTAGAAGAAAATATTTTTTTCTGGAAAATAATTTCTAAGACATGGTATCAATTAGGTTGGCTTTACATGTTCCCTTTCCTCAAATTCTGACTCAAAGATTAATCACTTTAGGGAAGAAGAATTTTTCTCACTGCTGACAATTTGTGGTTGAGAGTTAGCCTGGACTTTTAAAAATAATTTTCATATTGAAATAATTTCAAACTTCCAAGTTGAAAGAAGCATTAAATAGCCTTCACTCAGATGATTCCACGATTGTTAACATATTTTCATATTTGTCTTAGTCTCACGTGTGTGTATGTATAGGCACAAACATAAGCACAGTACTTTATTTATACAGACTATAATAATCTATTTCTGAGATCAACGAGCTTATTTCCGCCACAGAATTATATACTGTTTTGTTCTACAAATGATACATAATTCAAATTGGGAAAGGTAGATAATGGTGCTGGTAAGGCTGACGGTTTTCTTTAGGCATGGTTTTAGATTTGGTGGGTAAATCATGCTGTGACACACTAGTCCAGTAAACAGACAGAGCTGTCTATGGCCAGCAAGACAGGTAAATGAAGAACAAAGGAAATAAATGCATAGGACATGGTGGGAACCAGACAAACATGTGACCTATATAAAGGGAGCAGCTTGTTTAAAATATCTCATAGCTGGTTCTCATTGTAAAATGTGGACCAAGTTGTGCCAGAAATTCTGATTTTTCAAGAGAAGCTAGAAATAGTGTTTTAAGGGATGTGATCTCATTTTAAAATGGGACTAATGTTTGAAAATAAAAAAACTGGTTTAGGCAAAAAAAAAAAAATTAATCTGTAACTTGTATACAGCTCACCACACTACCAGCTGATATAAGAGTAAGTACCACTTAATTTCTGGCAATGACTAGTAGAAAGCTCTAATACCATAAATAGGTAATAGACAGTATGTAAAACAATGAAAAAAATGACCTTATCCCAGGATCCTGTAGTTAATTCTCTTGCAAAGGAAGTGATGCAATATAAACTACACACAGTATACATAAAAAAGGAAGACGGAGCTGGCAAGGGCTGATCCCATATTACAAAGCAACATCTGCAAAACAGAGCTTTTTTAAAGGAACCTTACGGAGCATTCCCTCTTATAAGGAATCTGGTTCAAACACAGTAACTACCAAGAAATTTGTAATGATTCAAAAGAACAAAGACGTTTGTTTTTAATTTTTAAAAAACGAACACAAACAAGGAAGTTCCGTTTGCATTCAAAGGTTGGCCTTAAGATTTATGTAGTGAAATCAGTATTTATGTATTACTAATTAGTATGACTAATGTTTACGTTTACTTTGGCTTACAGAACAATTCATCAATTAATCAAGATACTACAGTTACTCATAAAATAAAATCGATCCAATTTGTATTTTTAAACATCTATCATCCTCTAAGAAACATTTCATGTCCCACCGTCTGTTCTCCATAAGACTCTCTCTCTTTGGTGCCTCTGTCTAGCCTGATCTCTCTCTCTCCACTGGACACTGAGGACATTACCTTCTCTACAACTTATTTGTCAATTACTCAGACGCAGCACTAGGGCATCTCTTCGATTACCCTTTTAAGCTATTGAATATTTTTATTGCTATTTAATATTTCTAGTGTTTCCACATTTCTTTATATTCTCCCATAGTTCCTAGAACAGTGCTATCCAACTGGTCCAGTCTATAAATTGTTGCTTGGTCTGTGATAAGTATGGAAATAACGAATGTTCAGGAACTTTCATGGCAATTTGACATAGTTAACAGCCAAGAGGAAGATCAGTGAACTAATTTTGTTCAACAAAGTTTAAACCATTCTGTTAAACTCTCAGGGTGGGGTCATGTGTGACACAAAGAGGATATTAGTCATACACAGTAGGACCATGTTACAATGTACAAGACTTAATGACAGTTTATCAATTCTAACTCAAATGTACATAAAATCTCAGAAAATATAAGACTTTATTTTTATTACTTGTTATGTTTACAATCACTTATATTTTAACAAGGCCTGCTTTTATTTATAGTTCAGCATGCTTAGCTCCACCAGGAAAGTAAAATTTGTATTATTTATTTTTAATCCTATTGAACTTAATGCCGAATCCTTCACCAACCAAGCTTCACAGACTTTTTTTGTCTGGAAAAGGCACATAGTTTCTGAACGTAGCAGTTGTTGTGAACGAAATTATGATGATGGAAGCAGCTCCACAGAAATAAAGACCCAAAGAATTTGTACTAGGTTTCACGTGGAGGTATGATTCCCTCATATATTGAGTCTGGTTTTGGGGCTGAAACTGATGATGAGGTGTGTTATTGGCAGAGATGATTAATGAAAACAAGAAAAACCATCAAAATGAGGCAGCATTTACACATAAAATATAAAGAAATAACCTCAAAACCAAAGGAATTCTTTGAAAGAAAAAGTTAAAGTTAAGTACTAAGTTAAAAAGCTAACATTGACAGGACAGTCTCACCGTCGCCAAGCCAGCCCATAAGGACAATCAAGGTCAGAGGTGGGCTGCTCCAAAGAGCCCTTGGCCTTGGACCTGATCCTGGAAGAACTATTTCAGAGGCTGTATGCTCTCTCCTGGGGTTTCAGAGAACCTCCCACAAGACCTGAGAGTTTAAACCACATCCTTCTTTTCAAGGCTATATGCAGCTTCAGGGATTACCCTGTCCTCTGAGGATTGGAGGAGAGAGAGAGAGCATGATTATACAAGTAACCTGATGCCTCCACATCTAAGGCGTGATGCTGTTTGCTTTTTCAATTAGAGCCTAAACGTATTTTTTTAATGTTTACTTAATATATGTCCCATTTGTAAATGAGACTATCGCTTTGCAGAAAGAGTGCATTAACCTGTAAAAGTGAACCTTCATATGTGAATGCCTAAAGAGATTAATACATGTTTTAGATATTCCTCTTAGGGGTAAGGATTATGTCATCCGTTACTGTATTTTTATAGCTCACTGGGTGTTTGGCTTTCCAAGGTGATACTAGTCAGTTCCTCGCTTGTTCACCATGAATGAACTACTTATTTCTTAGCCTGCCCTTCGGTTCCAGCGCATTCAGGAAAGGAGTGGTGCAGGGTAAATGGGGAATGGCATTTCCCATTTTATAACCCTGGCAACATGTGGGGCTTAACTAAATAACATAAGGAAGTACAAATATCGGTGGAGTTTGCTATTTTCTCTACTCCATACATCACACACATACATAGTAGAGCCATAAATTAATCTCGTTTAAGGAATTGTACAATTCCTTAATTGTACAGTTGTACAATTCAGATTTCTCAAAACTGAATTTTTTTTCATGACGGATTTCATGGAGTCAATTTAAACCAGATTGAAAAAAACCCCCAAAATTAATATAAATTAATTCCACTCTCTTAATTAAGGTTGGATATATAAGGTATAAACATTTTATAGTTAGGTGGAAAATATAAAAATAATGGTAAAAATATTCCAACAGGGTAGCCTTAAACCCACTCTCCAGAGGTCCCCGTTGTTAATAACTTCTTATATATCCTTTCAGAAAACTTTATGTGCCTATATTCCATGATGCATATTTTTAAAATAAAATTATATGTAGTCATCCATCCATCCAGACACACACACACACACACACACACACACATATATATATATATATATATATATATATATATATATATATACACACNATATATATATATATATATATATATATATATATATATATACACACCATATAATCTGATCTATACGCTGCTTTTTTCAATACCTTAAATAAAATGGCAATGATGGCTTACACCCCAAACATTCCATCGGTTCTCCCACATTTGCAGTTAGGCAGTGCCGTGTGATTGGTTCTGGCCCATGGGCTGTGGGCTGCGCACACAGCAAAGCTGGGTGCACGTGGCCTCGGTGACTGAGGAAGCTCTGTGTGTAAGATGGCAGAGTCACAAGATCAAAGCCGCCCGAGTGTTTAGTGGCTGCCCCGAGAGCCTCTCAGATCCACAGATTGTACATGAGTCAGAAATAAACCTTTGTTCCATCAAGCTACTGAGACGTGAGGGATGTCTGTGGCTGCCGCATAACCCACCCTTATCCTCCTTCAGCAATCCTTCCATATTGGCGTATTTGCAGATCTCATTTTTCTAAACAACAGTACAGATAAGTTATAACTGATGGTGCAGCTCAGAGTAAACTTTTAGGTTGCTCCTAGTTTTGTTGCTGTGATTATCGATGCTATCATTGTTAATACAATGCTATCAAGAACATCATTTTACAAGCAATTTTGCTAATACATATACCAATATTTCTGTGGGATACATTTCTTGAAGTATAGAATTGTTGGGGATAGAATAGTACATTAATTTTTTTAAAATAATATATCGATGATCAAAATTCAAAAGGCACACAAACGAATGCAGTGATAGTCTCTCCCACACCCTACCCCACAATTTCCAGTGCTTTCCTCTGACTGTAACCAGTGCTATCAATTTTCTACATATCATGAGATTTTTAAACATATCTGCAAATTTTATACCTCTTATGTATATATGTAAATATATATATATGCAGATGTGCCAAAAAAATGTACACACATTTTAAGAAAGGAAAAAAACTATTAAAATTGTAATAATATGTACTGATAACAAAAGATGACTACAAGTCATGTGTATACATTTTTTGGAATATACATATATTTATATGTATAGAATTTATAGATACATATAACATATATATATATATATATATATATATTTAGGGTGGATTCTAAAAGCTATTTCTAACTTGCCTCTCGGTGAGAGTGCCTCCTACCCCACCCCCTCCTAGGGCTGTTTTTAAAATAAGAGGCATTTACACTGTATTTCTGTGCTCAGCAATAATAACAACTGTTAGTATTTTGGCAAGCCTTTTGCATTACCTTCAAGAAGAGGTCCAAGTATAATTGTCAGGTGCACTAACAATAATTTTCATCGTGAGGTGAAGGGGACCGGCCTAAAGGACCAGTCAAAATGTTGAGGGAAGAGGAAGGACTTGTGTCCTTGAGGACACTGAGGCAACTGGATTGTCCAACCTTGGTCCATCCTACCTCTAGACTTCTTGTTATCAGAGAGAAATAACTTCCCTTGTTGTTTCAGCCACTTTTATTTGGGTTTTCCATTACTTGTAGCCAAAGCCTCCTGACACAGAGAAAAGGTGATAAGCTGAGTTTTGAATACCGAGTTTGAGTTTACTGTGGGACATTCGAGTAGTGTGACAAGATCAAAGAACAGGTGACAGAAGAGGAGTGCAGAGATTCCAGAATCAGCACAGAAGTGCTGCTGTCACATAAGAGTAGCCGAAGTCACCAGGTACGATTATGATTAGCGATGGCCACAATTATTCGGTGCTTTTTATGTACTAGGCTCCATTGTACAAGTATTAAAGAGAATTACCTCTTTTATCTTCACAACTCTGTTTCCATTTCCATTTTCCATATGGCAGAAATGAAGACTAGAGAGGTTTAGTAACTTGCCAAAGGTTACAAAGGTTGCGGGGGGGGTTGTGCCATGGTTTAACCTCAGCGGGCTGACAAGAAATACTCTTAAGCTCTTTATGCTGTATTCCTTATGCCTAAGTCCCAGGTAGAGACAAACAGTCGGGTCATAGAGAGCAATATTCAGAGAAGTAGAGCCCAAGCACAAAATTCCTAAAGGGAAAAAATAAAGGAGCAGCTTCGAGTGGAGGAAAAGAATGCAGCCTAACAGTAACAAGCTCTGAGAGCGAGGGAGCTGGACAGACAGCTGGAGGACCAGGCCGGGGAGAGGTGCTGGCCCTGAGACGGCCTGCAGGTTCTGCACAGGACAAGGGAGAGGGCTGCAGAAAGGCAGATGGAGGCTGGACGGACATCAACTTCGCCTGCTGCAGTTCTGCTTTGGAGCCACTGGCTAGAATGCATTTAGCTTTCTTGTCTCCACAAGATACTAAGTCACCAACAGATAGGAAAATAATATTTATTAAGTACCCACAAAATGCCAAGCACCAGGCTAGGTAGGAACTATCATGTGTATAACCTTAGCCATCACTGTGACATTATCTTTTCATGAACAATTTCACCAAGCAAATGTAATTTATAGGCATCGAGTCATTTTCACATCCATCAGCAAATCCTATTAGTTCAACCTTCAAAATATATCCAGAATTCAATCATTTCTCCTATAAATGGTCATTTTTCAGCTCTGAGGATTTCCCAATATTTGGAAAGACATTCTGGCACTGACTTTCGTCTTCCTTTGTGTAGCCTCAAATATCACTTCGTAGACAAATCTCAAAGTCTGGATTCTTACACATGTTATTACTCATTTATCCAAGAAGTGTTTATTTGGCGAGGCAATGTGCTAAGGGCTTAGATATAATGGTGATTGATGTAATCATAGTCCAAGATCCTTCAGACAGCCTAGTAGGAGATACAGACAAGTAAATACAAAAATACAGCACAATAGCTAATGTAGTAGAGGAAGTGAAGGGTTATCCGAGTACAAACAAAGGGCAGTTAACCCTGACCTGGAGGATCTGAGCAGGT
The DNA here is from genome assembly GCF_001890085.2 of Hipposideros armiger. Taxonomy (NCBI): domain Eukaryota; kingdom Metazoa; phylum Chordata; class Mammalia; order Chiroptera; family Hipposideridae; genus Hipposideros; species Hipposideros armiger. The sequence continues at coordinate 823,644 of NW_017731458.1, read as the reverse complement.
GATCCAAGTAGTACCATCTAAGTCGCCAAGGTGTGAAGGATGGGTAAGAATGATCATGCCTTACTCTTTAAACAATGTGTGATTCTTTCTTAAGCCCCTTAGCAGGAACAAAGGCTGAGAAGCTAAAGAGTAAGGCATGTCTAAAGAAAAGTTCGGTGAGGCTAGAGCACAGAGCACAGAAAAGATGGCGCAGGGAAAAGGAAGGAAAGATAGAACACAGCCGAGGGAGTGGATCATTGATGATGCAGGGCCTTGCGAGTCATGTTAATAAGTTCAGGCTTCCTCCAAAGCCAGGGAGAGTCGCTGAAGGATTTCAAAGCAGAGGCATGAAGTGTTGAGTTGTGCATTTTAGAAAGCAAATTCTGGCATGGAAGTATTAAGACTAAGGACAGCAGTTAGGAGACAGCTGCATCCATGGGACCCTTAACAGACCTAAACTCGAAAATGCTGGCCGTCAGATTCAAAAGGTATTTAGAAGACTGAATTGACCTCCTCTGGTGACAGACTAGATGGGGCTGGAGATGGTGAGGAGATGACTCAAGAACAACGAGATTTCTGGCTTGGTCATTAGGTGGAAGGTTGAACATACATGTTGGTAAATCTCTGAAGGTAGCAACACTTTTTAAAAAGACTCTCAGTGAGCCACATAAAGAATACTTTTGTATTGACATTTTAAATTTATTTCTTCTCTTTTTCCCACTGCACTTATAAATAGGAGTAAATGCTCTCTGGATTTGTAAACACAGAATGTGACCTAATAAAATGGTGTGGAAGGAAGAAGGATAAACAAAGGGCCTACTTAATCAGAGTAGCCATTAGTTGGCTGTTTCAGGAAGAGCCAAGTAATTTGGAATAATGAAAGCAAGATGAAGAATTACCAACTATTTTAAATGAAATCACTGTTTCTTCTGAGTGGGACGCATTACAAATTAAGTTAACATAAGTTAATCATTCTTGAAAATTTAAATATTTACTCTGGAGTCGCTATCTTAGCTATTAAATGTTCCCTTGGGGTAATGATAGTTGCAGTCCCAAACTCCAAACTTTCAGTGGCTGAACATGTTAAGTGTTCATTTGTTATCACAAGTGAGTCCAAGACAAATTTTCTGGGGGAGAGAGTGGGCCTTGGTTCTAGGCAGTCATTCAGTGACCAGTTTGACAGAAACATCTCCCTCTTCAACACATGACTTCCAGGTCATCTTGGGTATTGATAACTAGCTTGCCAACGGGGGCTGAGAATGGAGATTCACATGTGGGAAGCTTTTATGAGCTAGACCTCAAAAATTCCACTGGCGAGGACTCAGTCACATGACACATATAACTTCAAGGGAGGGTGTGCCCAAAAAGGAGAGGAAACAAGCTTTAGTGAATAGTTATTAGCAGCCTCTGTTATAGATGGGAAATTCTAAGGACAAGACACATAACTTATTCATCATAACTGTATCTCAAAGAGAATGGGAACTCAAGTACCCAAATATGATTCTGTTGAAAAACTACCTTATGAAAAAAACCTTATGAGATCCATATTATGCACAAACTCCTGCTAACAGATTAATTGTAGAACACATAATCTGAAGGAATGTAGAAAAAAAGAGAGGATTTCTAAAATCTTGATTTTTAGAAGTTGTTCCTTTCAACCTGGATTTTCCTTATTCACCAACATACCAAAAATACTATGGAGGAAGAAACCATTCTAAACGTGTGGTTCAATAAAAGAACCATGAATACTATTTCTAAACTACTGTAAAATCCAAGTAAATAAATAATTACTTAAATGTTTTAAATGTTCATTTATTAGCTCTTACTCTCACAATTTTTATATAAAGCATAGTTATTAGTTTAGGTAGTTCAGGCTCAGGGAAACAAACAAGATCCAAATATGGAGGTTTTCCCCAGGAAACAACCTTTTTATTTGTAATTTGTGTCTCTGAATGGAAATCTATAAACCAAGAGAAAGTTCCCAATTTATTAATCAGGATAATACCAGGTTATGCTGTAGTAACAAATAAGCCCCCAAAATCTCAATGACTAACACAACAAAGGTGTATTACTTGCTCATCTAAGTTAAATCCTGGTCAGGCAAGTCCTCCATCTTGTAGATTTGCCAGCTAACACATGGCCTACAAGTCACCCTGGCAAAGGAGAAAGAAATGAACAAAGCACATCGGCTCTGAACTACCATCGCCTCAACGTGACACGTATCGCTTTTGCTCAGAGTTCAGTGGCCAGTACTAGTCATGTGGTCACAGCTTGATGGCAACCGAGGCTAGGAAATGGAGAGAAGTCCCTGGTTATTCAGCAATTACTGTCTCAGCCTAACTTGTACAGACCATAAGCCCCAGTTCTTAGGTACACTGCCTACTGTAAATTTAAAAGTTGTATACTGGCATACAATTAGCTTCTTATAAGTTTGTTTACTAGTACCAGTGAGACTGATAATCCAAATGATCAAATTAAATTCCTGGGCTTGCAAACCTAGACAAATCCTTGACGATGCTGACCTAGAGGCAATTCATATGATTCAGAGCCCTATGTGAAGGAGCCAGTCGATTCCTCTCAACATCTCTGAGCTACAACATCCTAAACAAGGAATCCACCCAGCCATCAACAAATCTTTATTAAGGATGTGTATGTGTCTAGCGTGATGCTTGACACTAAGGATATAGTAGTGAAAAAGATACCTTTGGTTCCTGGCCCTGACAGAACTTACAGTCAAATGAGGGACAGCTTTTTTTTTTTTTTAATTACCAATAACCATATTATTACAATCCAGACAAACTGGAGATATAAAGGAGAAGATCAGAATGCTGACGTAGCATCTAACTTGAGACCTAAGCGGTTTCAATCTTAGTTGTGGAGGGTGACAGTTGTCCGCCATCTGGCTTCCCATCGGCAGCTCGTGGCCTCTAAGATTGCTGTGTTCAATCTTAGTTGTGGGTGGGCGTAGCCACCATCCAATGCGGGAGTCGAACCAGCGGCCTTGTTGTTAAGAGCGCACGCTCTATCCACTGAGTCATCTGGGCGGCAGCTCAGCTCAAGGTGCCAAGTTCAGTCTTAGTTGCAGGTGGGCGTAGCCACCATCCCATGTGGGAGTCGAACTGGCACAGGCTGCAATTCTTTAACAATATCTTCAAATGCTAGGAGATGGAAAGAAACTGAATACAATTTTTCTTTGAAAATGCGTATACTATTTATTTACAATTAGTGAACCATGAGTTAATTCACTGTTTTACATATTATTTTTTATTTAAAAAGTGGTCCATTTTGGGGGAATTTTTAAAAATAATTTTTAAAACCAGTATTTTTAACCAAAAAGAGGAAAGACAAATGGCAAGAGAAGCCACATCGTAGAAACTTTTTGACTATGAAAAATTATCATAATTAATCTATGTAACTTACATAAGTAACTATTTGTGCCTCAGTTTTCTATTTAATGAGGTACTAGTCTACAATAATCTCTAAATTCCCTTCCAGGTCAACCTATTGTGATTCTAAATGCATGTGGTATGTTTTCAACCCCCAAATGCCAGCCTGTAAATTTAGGAATAATTCTGTCTAAAATAATCCCTTAATAATAAATTGTACATTGTTGTATTTTTTAAGTTTATATGTGTACATATAAACATAGATAATATATATATATATATATATATATATATATATATATATATAAAACTGGCACAATATATATAATAATTGGTAAAAAACTGCAAACCAAGACTTCCACTGGGCATGGAAATATCTAGGAGACTTGAAAAATCAATTATGGCCCCCAACAAATCACACAGCCTATGAGAACAAAAATATCTGAAAATTATTCATCTGGGTAGTGAAGCAGAAGAGAATTTTGAGTTATGTTTTGAAGTTAAATACTGATATATTGTTATCAATAAAACAAAAATCCTATTCCTCTGCTAATTATTTCATAGAAATGTTATAAGAATACATAAAAACATCTAAAACTTTTTGCAGTCCTAATAGATATAGGGACCAAAGCTTCTTTATTCTGAGAAACAAGCAAACAACAGCCATACTATTTAATGGTTTGGCAACAAAACAACTTGGAAAAAGAATGTATTTTTACGTCTCTTCATTATAGTCATAAAATGTATGTATATTTTATACATTTTGAAGCTAATATTTTACATTCATAAAATGACTGCAGTTTTAAAAACTGGTCTTGTCAGCTAAACACAGGGGGTAACCATTTTCAAGGAAAGTAATCCTTCCCAGCTATAAAAGCCTATAAAGTTACAACTTATTTTCAGTTTGAAAACTTAAAAAAATTAACCAAAATAAAAGATGATTCAAGTAAGAGACTGGTGTTATTATCTCTTCCTTGCTGTTTCTCTAAACCATTTTCAAGTATAATAATAGCCAGCATTTACTGAGAGTTACTACACCAAGGCACTGGGTTAAGTGGTTTATATATATGATCACATTTAATCCTCACAAAATCCAATGTATCACATACTTCTTATATTCCAGATAAGGAAATCAAGACTTCAAGAGGTAGTAGGTTCTTGCCCAAGGTCACTCAAGTATTAAACAGAAGAGCTAGGATTCACCCAAGCAGTGGACTTCTATATCCAGTGCTCTGAACTGCTCCTTCATCCTGCAAATACACTGTAAATGATTATTATTTATGCTAATGCTCAAACTGTGGATCGCTGCTGCCCCTGCGGTCTGTGACCATCCTCCCCAGCACCACCGAGATGAGCTTCCATGTGAAAGCCTCTGTAAGGAATGGAGGTTGGCTAAATATCCAACAGTAGTTCCAGCTCAGTGGCAAGATTTAGAATTGGTTGATACTGCGCATGGATGGAGGCAGATGCCGTAACAGATGGATGCATCCAGACCCTTCCAGGTTGAGGATCAAAAAGTGGGGCCCCTCCCCACTTTTTTACAGCCTTCTCTTCAAGAAGATGTGTTGAAAGAAAGACCTTGTTGAGGGAAAGAAATGTAAAATAAAAACCTCACTCTTCTCTACCCTGAGTTTTAGAGGCCTTGGAAGCATTGTAACATGTGCTTTGTAGTCAGAAAAGCCTGGGTTCAAATCCTAGTTCCACCACTTGCCATGTCTTTGATCTCAGGTAAGGAGTTACTCTCTCTCAGCCTGTTCCCTCATCTGTCAAGGGAGGGTATTAACCACAGAAGGTTGTTGTGAGCACTGAATGAGAATATGCAGTATGATACAGTAGTGGGAGCGTAGGATGGTTCCGTTTCCTTTATTTCTGAAAAAAGTCATGGTTGTGGAACATGACAAAATTTTAAACCCTTTCCAGCTATACAATCTTGCAAAGCTCTGCCTCCTTTTCAGTTCAAAAACTTTAAAAGATTAACCAAAATAAAGAAGAATTCTACGAGAGCGGTTGATGTTACTGCTTCCTTGCTTTTTCCTTAGACTGGAATATTAAAAACATAGGATGTGCCTAGGAAGCGTTCAACCTACAAAGAAGGAGCTGAGCAGTCCTTGGGAAGTCACCGCAGCTGGTTATTCACTTTATTCTGAAAGCACTGGCTTGTTGATATAATCACACAACAGGAAAACTTCATAATGTTGGCTAAAAGCAATCTGAAATGACACAGCAAAAATTCTTCATCATGTAAACGTTGGCTTCATCATTGATTTGTCTGGCTAATTTGGCTGCAGGCTGTGAGGGCTATGCCAGCTTGGTTATATCCAGGGAAGCAGTGAGACGACAAGCAGGGATCGCAGAGGAATCCTGGGAGAGAAGCTGCCGGACCCAGAACTGAGGGGGGCTATCTCAGGGCTTCTGTTTCTCTCTTCTCATTCAGTCCATTCTCCTCCCTTTATGAAACAGCTCCCTCTGCTTTGATAAGCTTCTGTTCCTTCATAAATCGGACTTGCTATGGCTCTGACTTGCCATAGGTCCCGTCCTCCTTGTCTACATGAGGTGCTTTTAACCTTGACTTTGTGTATATTTACATATGCATATGTACTTTTCTGCAGGGACTTGTCCATGCTTTCATCAGATTCTTCAAGGGGGCAATGCCCCCCAAAAGGAGTAAGGACCACTGTTCTATTATATCTCATCACACTCCAGCTTTAGTTTCTATTGGTAACTTCTACGGGTAAGTCTTTCAGTTTCCTAATCCCGAATTCCTAATATAATAATAATAATAATAATAATAATAATAATAATAATGGCTACCATTTATAGAGCTTTGAGTATGAGCCAGACACTGCTGTAAAGACTATGTGGATTAGCTATTTTTATTTCACACAACAACATTATATAGGGTCTAATATTTTATAGAAAGGAAACTAGGGCATAGTGAACCTTGAGTAACTTGCTGAAGGTTACAACTTGTAGCTGGCTGTGCTTGAATTTGAACCTAGATAATACACCAAGTGCTTAAAACGGGTTGAGTTAAACTTTCTGAATCAGGCCACAGGCTGTTGGTAAGACTACAGATTGGCCATCTTTGGATCAAATGCTGTCCCACCTGTGGCAGGGTGATGGTGAAGGGGGCAGATGGCTCACAACACAGCCACTGCTCAGCAAAACCACAGCAGGGCTCTTTCTCTTAAAAGGAGTGCAGGTGTTGAGCAGGCATATTTAATAATTAATATGTCTAGTATAATCATCACTTTCATTATTTGTCTTCTAGGCATATTTCAAAATCAACAAACTAAAACTTTATCTTTAAAAATCACAAGTAAGGTAACAGTAATACTGTGGCAGTCTCTACATAAGGGGTAGCCAGGAGCCTGTCTGCTGAAGAGAAGTAACATTAAGTTACCCACATACATATACATACACACAGACACATCCCTGATTGATGTGGAGCTTTTCATATAGGTCCAGGGAGACCAAGTCCTGGCTTAGATTGAACTTGTATGGGCAGATCTAAACTCCAACTACCAGCTATGTTAATTTATTCCCCCAACCCTAAATCCACATTAACAGCCTGTCAGGGGCAAACTCCTCTTACTTATGAACAAACCTAAGATTATTTCTTAAAAAAAAAAAAAAAAATGGAGAGGAGGGAGGAGAAAATGTATATGAATGTGAGAAATAAAAAAAGTATATATACCAAGATAATATTGCCAGACCAGGTAAAATCATGTCCAAAACAATTAATTTTAAAGTGACCTTGGTGGCAGGTAGAATGATGTCCCACTCTTACGTACCTCCCCCACCCCCCCAAAATGTCCAGGTCCTAATCTCTGTGAATCTGTCACCTTACATGGCAAAGGGGAATTAAGGTTGCTGATAGAATTAAGGTTGCTAATCAGCTAAATATAAAGTAGGGAGATTATCCCAGATTACTTGGGTGCATCCATGTAATCACAATGGCCCTTAAAAATGAAAGGGAGATACAAGACAAGTCAGAGTGAAACAGAGATGTGACTATGAAAGGTCAGCGCTATGTGATGTGAGGACTTGACCATAGCTGGCTTTGAAGATGGAGGAAGGGGACCCTGAGCCGAGGAACGCAGGCCGCCTCCAGAAGCTGGAAAAGTGAGAAAATGGGGTTCCCTCCCTACAGTCTCTAGAAAGGAACCCAGCCCAGCCGACACCTTGATTGCAACCCAGTGAGATCCTTGTCAGGCTTCCAATGTCCAGAACAGTAAGATAATACATTTGTGTTCTTTTAGGCCACTTAGTTTGTGATAATTTGTTACAGTTAATTTTTTATGAAATTAAAAAAATTTTTTATTAAGCCCTTTATGAAACAAGGGCTTAAAACAAAGATAAAACAACTCAAGAAAGAAATGATACAACAACAAAAGGTAAAAAAAAAACCTTTTAACTGTGGAGCTCAGAAAGGAAAGAAAGAATAAAATTAAGTCATAACATAAAAAAAGGTCACATTGGAAGCAATAAAAAGGTGCACAGACCCTGCCGAAAACACACCTTGAAGATAAGCTTGAGAAAAATGAGAAAATAAAATGGAAAACAAAAGGATTAGAGAGTTAATAATAGATATAGGGAGAACATATAGAGGTGAAAAGAAATTCCAATATATAATTTGCAAAATTCAAGAAGTCATCTTTAAAGGTCATACTGAAGGGCTACATATGTTCTAAGATAAACTAATCAAGATGAATTAACACCAAGATGTATCCTAGGGAAGTTACAGTGCTTCAAAGATACACCACCCTCACCCGCCACCTCCCCCCGCACCCCCCCAAAAACCTAATTCCATGATCATTAAGAAAAAGAAAACAAAAAAATCAGGTCACAGACTCAGACTGGACTCAGACTTTCAGGAATATTCAACCTCAGGAAACAATTACAGCAATGATGACAAAGAAAAAAAAGTACAACTAGAGAATTTAATGCCCAAGCTATCTTTAGCATAGTGATATGCTGAAATGTGCAGTGAATTGAAAATGTGCAAGAATGGAAATGATCAAGTTCCCATGAGTCCATTCTGCAGAAATTTATGGATGAATAACATCAACCAGGGGATAAAGGGGAGGGGTTGTAGCAAAAGGACTGGGGGGCAGGCAAATCCAGGCGAGCATTTGCTCTCATTAAAGGATAGTATAAAAATATTATAAAAAAGTGACAATGTGTATTAGAAACAATAACATAATTAACAAAATTCAGGAGGTGGAGGGGGGAAAAAAGGTAGAAGGTCATTTCAATGCTCTGACTTCCTCATTTTCCATAATGGGGGGTCAGTACATACCGTTTACAGTCTAAGTTATGAATGAATATGTGTTATTATTTAAAGGTCTAAAAGTAAATTTTTTTGCTCAACACAGCTAACTGTGTACCAAATATTCTTTTACTTTTCTTCTTTACTAACAGAACCCCAGTTTGGTTCAAGAAGGCACTGTGCCCAGTTAAAAATACTCTTTCCCAGCTAGGGGTGACAGCCAGGGTGTGACACAGTTCTGGTCGATAAGACACAAGTTGAAGGTTTCTAGGAAAGTTTTGCTTCCCCAGTAGAGACATCCCTTTTCCTTTTCCTCTGTTTTCCTTCCTGTCTAGAATGCAGAGGAGAGGTTGGAGGTAGAGCAACCATCATATGACCCTAAGGCAAGCAGGAGCCCCAAAGTCACAAGCCAAGGACAGCCAAGTAGAAGGGCACCAAGGGCTAGGGACACTGATGACACTGCAGCTACAAAAGCAGCCTGACTGCTGACCTCTGCACTGTCCATTCTATGAGCACAAGAGTCCCTAGTTGGTTAAGCCATTGATGTTGGAGTCTATTCCATAAACACACAAACATAATCCTAACTGAAATAGCACTAGAAAAATTAATACTAGTAACATAACCAATCAAAAATTGGGTGGTGAGAGGGAGAGGGGATCTGTAAGATTAGTAGAAAAGATACCGACTAGGGGGAAAAAACATAAAACAATTAACTGCAAGTGTTCAAATGATCAGAAGGAAAATACACATAAAATAAAGCAATTCAGACACTGAACATACGGTTAAAGGTAATGAAGATGCATTAAAGGCAAAACAAAACAAAACAAAAAACCCACAAAATAAGACAGCACTAAGACTAAACATACCCGTCCTATCAGTAAATTATCATTTCAAATCATTTAAAGCAAGACTCTGAATGACCACAAAGTAAAATCAAACTCTATGCTGAGCAAAAGAGATTCATTTGGAACAAGGCAACTCTAGAAGTTGGTACTCGTTCTCCCAAAATTAAACTTATAAACTTAATGCAACCACACTCGAAATCTCAAGGAACTTTCATTTTGGAGCTTGAGAAGCTGGTGGTCAAGTTCAACTTCAGCAAACTCGAGAAAAATAAAGAGATGTCTGTCCTTGTACACAGCAAAACATAGCATAAAGGGTCAGCTATCACACTTAGAGTCACAGCAGTCACATCACACTAACAGTTCACTGTTCATCCAGTGCTCGGCACGTGCCAGCCACTGCCCGAAGTGCTTTACACGTATGATCTCACCGAATGCTCACGACCCTGCAAAGTAGCCAGTATGGACTCCCACTTGACAGATGCCAAAGTTGGGATTTAGGAAAACTGCATCATTGTATGACGTCACACAGCTAGTAAGTAATAGCTCAGTTTGACCAGAGGCCTCTTTCAGAGCTGGTGCTCTGGTCTACCCCCCTACACAAAACTGCCTCTCGGCAAGATAGATGCTACCGCAACAACAGGATATAAAGGGCTCCCATTCACAGGAAAAGCATGGAATAAAGGTGATATTTTGAAAAAAAGAGAAAAGGACAGATTAGTCAACCTGTTGCTTTGGACAAGTTAACCTTGATGCTGAGACAAGTAAAATTAGATCTCTACTCTTGTATCTTACACAAAAATCCCAAATGCTTTCACAATGTAACATAATAAAGAAATATGTAGAAGTGAGTATTTTCATAATCTTGGATTTGGAAGGGTCTTTATATAATCATGATACCAAACCCAGAAGCCATAAAGGAAAAAATGGGCAGATCTGACTAAATAAAAATTAGAAACTTTTATTTGGCAAAAGTTATTACACACGAAGTTAAAAGAAAATGAAAAATATTTCCAACTTCTGTAGTAGAGAGGAGTGATATTTATAATGTTATGAAACTGAAGAATGACAATTATTGTAATGAAAATCGGTACTTTGGAGCATATAAATAGCTAAAACATCTAGGAAAATATATTCAACCTAACAATCCAGGAATGTACAATACAATACTGCCATGCCATTTTTCATCCATTAGATTAGTAAAAGCTGCTTATAATTGCAAAATCCAGTGTTATAGGGATAAGGTTTTTGATAAACAGGCATAAGCATTTGATTTGAGAGGGCAATTTGGTAAAATGTATCACAGAGCCTTAAAATGATGAGTAGAGTTGTCCCTCAGCATCCTTGGAAAATTATGTCCAGGACCTCCTCGGATATCAAAATCCAAGGACGCGTTAGTCCTTCATATAAAAATGGCATAGCGCAATGCATGTATTGGCCCTCTGTACCCATGAATTCCCAACTGTAGATCCAACATATTGTTTCTGATCTGTGGTTGGTTGAGTCCAGACCTGTGGATAAGGACGGCTAACTGTATCTGCATAAGCAAATGGTTCAGCGATCACATTTCTAGGCCTCTATCCTAGAGAAATGCTAGCCCAAGTGCGCAAAAGTACATATACAAGGATGTTCATGGCAGTATGCTCGTAATGCCAAAACATCACAAACCACAGCAATATCTGTGAATAGGAAAATGATTCCATCCAATCAATGACATATTATGCAGCCACTGGAAAGAGTGAGACAGCATCATTCAATGTGCTGACTTGGAAAGAGGTTAAGGACAGACTGTAATGTAGTACAGGGAAAAGAAACCGTAGTACAGAACATTCTTATGGCATGACCCCTTTTATTTTTAATTTGAAACTATATGTCCATATCCACACGTATGTGCGTATACACACGATCCCTCTCCTCTCTTCCTCTTCTTCCCTGACTCTCTCCCTCCTCTTATATATGTACCGTATTTCTCCATGTATAAGACACACCCTTTTTTGAAAAATTTGGGGTCTAAAAACTGGGTACATCTTATACAGTGGTTGTAGACTTTTTTACTTGCATTTCCCGCTGAGGACAAGGCAATACATGAAGACAGTGATTCATCATCAGACACAGATGAGGACAAGCTAATGGTTGGGAGTTTTGACAGTGATGAGGAGTTGTATGAATTTTATGATGAATAAAACGAGTTTAATAACTTTACGTAATACATTTTTTTTTTCTTCAAATTTCAGGCCCCAAAATTAAGGTGCTTCTTATACATGGGAGCATCTTCTACATGGGGAAATACGGTAACTAGTTGGTTGCCCAAATGCCTGCATATCTTGGAATGAGATACACTAAACTTGCAGTATTTACTTTGGGGGAGTAGGATGATACAGGGGAGGGGAGGGAGGAAATTGCACATTTTACTTCATTTACTTTGGATTGTTTGACTGTTACTAGCATGTTTTTCTTTAGTAATTAAAAAAATAAGGACAAAAGGGTAAACCACATTAAACGTAGCTAAGATGTAAAAAAGTAATTAGATGAGAAGGTTTTATCCAAAGAATAGCATCTCTTTATTATCCCAGCTGTGGCTTATTTGAAAATGGTGACAGCAGAAGTACTTGTGGAGCTTATTCGGCTTTATGTGGAACATTTTCACACCCAAATTAAGTACTATTAAAACAAAAATGTCCATACTACGTTACTTTATAACACAGGTTATTTCTTATTTCAGGGTGAACTTTCTTTAAGGTAACATACTCGTAGTCAGAGTTTTGAAACATTGTTGGCATTTTTAATTGCCTGAGCATGGTGGAAATTAATTGCTATTTCCTTAACAGGATACCACTATATTATAAAACTACAGTAATCAAAAGAGTATGATATTGGCATAAAAAGAGACACAAAGATCAACAGAACAGAATACAGAGCCCAGAAATAAACCCATCCATATATGGTCAACTAATTTATAACAAAGGAGCCAAGAATACACAATGGGCAAAGGACAGTCTCTCCAAGAAACGGTTCTGGGAAAACTGGACAGCCACTTGCTAACAAATGAAGCTGTACCACTATCTTACACCATACTCAAAAATCCACTCAAAATGGATTCAAGACTTGAATGTAAGACCTGACACCCTAAAACTAGAAGAAAACACACGGAAGAAGCTCTTTGACAGTGGTCTTGGTAATAATTTTTACATTTGACACCAAAACAAAAATTTGCTAAAGCAGAAATAAACAAGAGAGAGCACATCAAACTAAAAAGCTTCTGAACAGCAAAGGAAACCATCAACAAAATGAAAAGGCGACCTATGGAATGGGAGAATGTTTACAAATCATTTATCTCTTAAGGGGGTAATATCCGAATACATAAAAAACGTAACTCAATAGCAAAAAAAATCTGATTTTAAAAATGGGAACTGGAACCAAACAGACATTTTCCCAAAGAAGACATACAAATGGCCAACAGGTACATGAAAGGATGCTCAATACCACTCATCATCAGGGAAATGCAAATCAAAACCACAGCGAGCTATCACCTCACTCCTGTTAGAGTGGCTATCTTAAAAAAGACTAGAAGGGCCGGCCGAGTGGCACGATGGTTGGGAACTGGCTTGGGACGCCAGAGGGCCCCGGTTCGGATCCCACATATGAGGGCCAGTGACACTGCCCTCTACAGCTAAGATGCTGAACAACAGCTCAACCTGAAGCTGGGTTGCCTTGAGTCGCCGGCGATGGCGTAGGCTGCAGCCCCTGTGGCAGTGGGTTGCCATGGGTTACCATATGTAGCCAGCAGCCAGCGTGAGCAGCCAGCAGCTGCAGTGAGCGGCCGTCCAGAAGCCGGCGACTGATCTGCCTCGCCAGGGAAGAGCGCAATGATGGTGCCAACTTGGGCCAGTGAAGCAACGTCCTCCACAACTAGACTGAAGAACAAAACAACAGCAACTTGTCTGTTCCCCTTCCCCCAATTCCCCAGCACTGTTCCCATCCCCCCAATTCCCCAATAAAAAAAAATCTTAAAAAAAATAAAAAAATAAAAAATAAAAAAGACTAGAAATACCAAATCTTGGCAAGAATGTAGAAAAAAGGGAACCCTTGTGCATTGTTGGTGGTAATGTAAATTGGTGCAGCCACTATGGAAAAAATGCATGGAGGTTCCTCAAAAAATTAAATATAGAACTACCATATGATCCAACAATTCCAGTTCTAGGTACATATTCAAAGAAAATGAAATCACTATCTCAATGAGATACCTGCACTCCCAAGTTCACTGCAGCCCTATTTACAATAGCCAAGGCATGGAAGCAACGTTAAGTGCCCATCGATGAATGAACGGATAGTGTGTGTGCGTGTGTGTGTATGCGTGCATGCATTATTCAGCCATAAAAAAGGAAATCCTGCCATTTGTGACAACATGGATGGAATTTGAGAACACTGTAAAATCAGAGAGAAAGACAACTACTGTATGATCTCACTTACATGTAAAATTTAAAATTAATGAACTCATAGAAACAGAGAACAGATTGGTGGTTGCCAGAGGTGGGGCACAGGGGGTCGGAGAAATGGGCAAAGGTGGTCAAAAGGTACAAACTTCCAGTTATAAGATAAATAAGTTTATCTGGGGATATAATGTACAGTGTGGTGACTATAGTTAACAATATCATATTATATATTTGAAAGTTGCTAAGAGAGTATATATTAAAAGTTGTCATCGTGAGAAAAAATAATTTGTAATTGCGTGAAGTGATGGATGTTAACTAAACGTACTGTGGTAATCACTTTGCAATATATACATGTATCAAATTATTATTTTGTATGCTTTAATCTAATATAATGCATGCCAATTATCTTACTAAAACTGGGAAAAATTTTCCATAATATATTACTTTATAACACAAGTTATTCTAATTTCAGGATGAATTTTAAGTAACGCGCTCATAGTCATAGAGTTTTGAAACTCTAATGGTATTTTTAATTGCCTGGGATGAAGTTAACTGCTGCTTCCATAACAGAATACTCATGTCACAGAAAATGAGAGATGATGTTGAAATACTATAACACTTTAATTATTACTTTACCCCGGGAGTCCATTGCTCTAGGGAGAATGTATCTCCCAGAGAACTTTGGGGTATTTTAGAGATCTTGATGGTACGTTCTCCTCCTGTTCAAATCTTAGCTTGTCCGCCCACCCCCTCCCCCATCTACTCCAGAAACATGCTGTTCTTCCCCTTTCACAGAACTTCTCACACTTTATTGGGGTTGCCTATTTACTTGTCTGTAATCACACATCCCCATCCCTACCCATTTAGCACAGAGCTTGGCACACAGGAAGTCAATAAAAGTTGGCTGACACGAACGAATAAATGCTTTTAGACATATGTGGAAAAAGTGTATAAGGATACATTACTGACAGCAGCCACTGAGAACTATTCTTGGCTTGACCAAACTTCAGTTAGGCTCCTAAACCTTCTCCTAGGCCCCTGTGTGCACGTCCTGATACGATCCAGCTTTAGCAAAGAACCCTTCTAAGTCAGTTTAACAAGAAACCCCCCCCCCACACACACACACCCTCAATATCTGATCACTATCCATATCTGCTCAGGTTCCTTACCCTTCACCTCCCATCCCCTCAGGTGATATCTGATCACCTGGCCTGTCTTCAGCAGGAATCCTGTTAGGTTGGTTTAGCCAGAACCTTCTTTGCCCCTAATGTTTCTTTTTAGTAATTTTCCATCCACTGACCCCCACCTTGCTCCTTGGCTGTAGGTTCCCATTTGCCCATTCGGAGTTGAGCCCAATCCCTCTCTCTTCCCAGTTGTAAAATCCCATCCAGTGGTCTCCAGACCTGTCAAAATAGCCTCAACTTTCAATAAAGTCTTCCTTATCATGCTTTAACAGGGTCACCAAATATTCTTTTCTTTAACACCAGCTTCTTACTTTGGAAAGAACAGGAACTTAAATATTTAGTGACAAACGATGCTTGAAAAGTCATCAGTCGAAAAATTGCATCCCTTCAGTAATTTCTATTTGTTATTAAAATCTGACATCAAAAAAAACTTGTTGCTTTAATAAAACGAAACATAATGTAATCTATACAGGTGACACCACACACCAAAACTCCTGTCCTGACTTAGAACACAATGGACACTAGAGTGTCCACACTTTTCTGACAGTAGGAAATTTCTATGTGAACAGAATACAGCTTGTCCTCATAGTATATAACTAATTTGATGGACATAAAATTATCTTGAGAAAACACAAGGAAGGGCAATATTTAGTTATGCATTTCTCATGCTGGTTCCTGATTCCCTGCTAAATTCTGATACAACCATAGTTGAAAAGGTATATATATTTTTAAGTGTTTAAAAATTTTCTATATAAATTTATTAAGAAGCATGGACATGTACATGATATAGCTGATTGTGGAAGATGATCTGGCTGTCCCTCAAAAAAATTAAACACAGAATTACCATATGACCCTGCAATTCTATCTCCAAGTATATACTTAAAAGAATTGAAAACAGGGACTCAAACAGATACTTGTACACCAGTGTTCATAGCAGCATTATTCACAATAGCCCAAAGGTGGAAACAGCCCACATGTCCATCGATGGATGGAAGGATAAACAAAATGTGGTATGTCCATACCATGGAATATTATTCAACCTTAAGAAGAAATGAAATTCTGACACCTGCTACAACATGGATAAACCTTGAAAACATTATGCTGAGTGAAATAAGCCAATAACAAAGGAAAATATTGTATGATCCCACCTATATAAGTTACCTAGAATAGTCAAATTTATACAAACAAAGTAGAATGGTGGTTACCAGGGACAGGGGGCGAGGGGTGGCAGGTAGGGTTGGGGGAGTTAGTGTTGAATGGGTGCAGAGTCTCAGTGTGGGATGATGAAAAAGTTCCAGAGATGAATGGTGGTGATGGCTGCACAATAATGTGGAAGTACTTAATGTCATTGAAATGTATATTCAAAATGGGTTAAAACAGCAACTTTTATCTTATGTTTATTGTTACCACAGTAAAAATTTAGTAGGAAGCATTTCATTGTTTTTAAAAAACAAAAGTTTTTATTTACTTCTCTATATTTCCAACCTCTATTCAACAAATACAAAAGAAAAAAAGACATCAAGTTTAAAGACAAACTCTTGAGATCTACAGCCCACAAAACAGATGGTCAGTGACCGTGTACACAAGGAATTATCTTTGATGTCAAAGCAATGAGGAAAAAGTGAGCTTTATAAAAAGAAAAACCCTCTCATTTAAGTAGACAGATATTTTTTAAATAGTTTCAGAATTCTGGTTTGCAGGTAAAATCCGTATTTAGGAACGACACTAAGGATAAAGGGATAACATTGTAAAGCATCAAGCAACAATTCTTACCAAGTCAGAACTGCACCACTGCCGAGAAGCACAGGATCATTAACCACTAAATACCAGGCAAAGAACAAAACCCTGCATATGAGAGAGACGAAAAGCACACCAAAAAACATAAGTGAAGGCCTCAGTAGACTGAGCTGACATGGAAGCCAGTAATACAAATGGCGGGCAGTATTTTCCAGAAAGGCTCTGGGTAAGAGGTACCTGTTTCGTGTAACTCAGTCAGATTCTGTTTTTATTCTTCTGCGTTTTTATTGGGTTGTCGGAAAAGTCATGACATATTTTTTTCTATGTTTTTCGTTGCAAAAATGCGTCATGACTTTTCTGACAACCCAACAGAAGGAGAAGACAGAAAACAGGTGCATATGTGGACGGGGCAATCAGAGATGAGTAGGCTCTTGGCAGTGATATGCCGTGTTCCAATGTTCTCTTCCAGTTTATATTCAAGTGCAGGATTGAGGTGGAGATGGGGTGAGGGGAGAAGGAAGGGGGGGAATATGCAGTATAAGCCACTGGGGGATGGGGGTGGAAGTAAATTATTTCAAATAAGAAGCATATAAGAGCTACATTTTGAGTTCTTGCTTTGTGCTAAGAGGCAAGGTGTCACCATCTGCATTTTTCTCGTGTAAACCTCACAACCACCCTACGGGGTTGGATTCTGTATTATTGGTCCTGTTGATTCTGCACTGTTTTATTCCTGTTTTACTGCTGTGGAAACTGAGGCACGTACAAGTTGGGTGGCCTTGCCTGAAGCCACACTATTCATCAACCACAGAGTCAGGACACGCACCTTGGGTCTGACGCCAACGCCCAGGACACCCAGAGCTGTGCCGCCTCGGTCCCACACAGGCAGGGGAAAATAAGTTAGGGAGAAAAATGGAAATGATAGAAAGAAAATATGCTCTGGCGGATGCCAAAGTAAACTGCAAAACATTGACTTTTAAGATGAGCTCTTGAAATAGTAGCAAACAAGAGTCGGCTACCAGGGAGGAGGTGAGTGGGCGTTGGAACAGGGAGACTGGATACGGTAAGGTGAGTTCTGAGTAAGGTCTTCTCGGGGCACTTCTATTCCCTTTCTTGGGGGGGGGCAGGTATTTATCAGAACATCAGACGTACCCATTTTCAAATGAATGGATACAACCGCATGCCCAAATTCCAAGTTATTTTTTCCCACTTTGAATTTCACATACACCTCTGCGTGAATCCTAGAAACATGAGCTTTGCAGTTCTTCCTGAGGTAATACCCCAGTTCTATCACCGGCTAGGAGTGGGAACTTGAGTCTCATCTTGTTTTTTGAACAAATAAGGAAATGAGGCGAGAGGCAGAGACACAGACACAACGGCAGACATGCCTTGTAGGGTGTTTATGAAGCGGTAGTGAAAGTGCCTAGCACAGGGGCCTGTTGTGAAGGCCTCTCCATCCCCCTTACCATCAATCAAATAAATATTTCTTCGGAGAATAAAAGAGCTGGCCTAATAGGGTTAGTCATTTTCACTAAGAGAGCATCAATTCTGTTGTCCAGGTAATTGAAGCTTAGCCTTAGAGTCCTATCTTAAGTTAGAGGGAAAAACAGCTCCAAGTAAAGGCCTGAGACGGTCTCCTATGAATAAAGTGAATTGTTTACATTATCTATTTTAGCTTTTATCACATCAGTTTTACCTTTTTGCCTCAACTGCGTTCTGAATAACGGGGGTGAATAGAGAAAGGATTAACAGTGAAATCAAGATATCCATCATTAAAGCAAAATCCCCAATCATTGAAAATGGCATTTATCACAATATAATTATCATTAAATATATTAATAATACTAAAAATGTATTAACAGTGTAGGGACGCCCCCCCCCCAGGAGCTGCTATCACTGCATTAAAGGGGGGATGATGGAAAACATGACTTTAAAATACAGGAGCATGAAGCTGATAAATATAATACTACAGAGACATTACCTATTGACCTAAAAATGTTTTAAAAACAGTAAATGAAAGATACCTTTGCTCCTGTTTATGCTATGAATCCATTTTTACTTTTAAAAATCATGTAGGCATTTATCTTACCTATATATCTATATGTAGGAAAAAGTCTGGGCAGATACATACAAAATATTAAGAATAGTTATCACTAAATGGAAGAATTTGTGTTTTGTTTGTCCTAACACTCACTTTCTAATTTTTCTACAACGAATTTAAAAGGTTTTAAAAGATATATGAGATACATGAGTGCAAACAAAACAAGGAAAGATGAAGGTTTTTATAAATATATTACTGCCTTGTGATCAGCAGAAGAAAGAGTGTCACAGACTAAAAAGAAAATAGAATTCAGCACAGTATACTAAGCAGCAATTTTGCTAGTGTGCTAATCTAATCAGAAAATGCTTTCAAAATTCTGCTGAGAAAGAGAATAACATTTTTCAAAGCCCATAATATTCACTTGGAGGAAGAAGAAATAGCTTTTTGATATTTTTTGCTGTGTTAGATCATGCTGCGTTTTGACTGCAGGAAACCTGTGAGAAGTACCCTCCTCTACTAATAGTACCCAGATAAATCCTCACAGAAGGAATTTATTGCACTTTTGTTCTAACTAATTTGTGAATACTGCTTAGGAGAACCCATGCTGATAGAGCATTAAGTGCTTTCAGATAATGAAATAGGAGTCCCATTAAAACATATTTTTGATGAAGAGGAATGTGATCATCAGGCTTCTACTAAATTGTTTTTAAAATGAAGGTTTCAGATCAATTACAAAGTAACATATGCTCAAATCTAAATAAACAAGGTGCAAACAATATAAAGAACAATTGATGCGATGCAGTAATAATTGTGTGCAGTAAAAATACTGTATTGCGTTTATGAACTCAATTTGTGCCCCCAGAGAATTTGATTCCTTTTCTACACATTTAGAGTAACTATGTATTGCAGTCTTTGTACTTAGGTTTACATATTATCCTTAAACAAATATTTAGATACGTTCACACTGACCTGATGCTTTCTTTTTCTGCAATCGGAATTGCCTGACCAGGTAACTAGGCATTTGTTTTCATTACACCTAAGTGCAGCCCTTTCACCACCTCCTGACTTTTTCTAGGCGAGGCAGTGCAGTGGCACAGGACTTTGAGTCTCAGCGAGGCCACTTACTAGTTGTGTGATGTGGGGTAATGGCCTCTCTAAGCTTCTGCAGCCTTGCGTATACATGGGGGTTACTATCTTCTATGTGGGGTTACAAGGATTCATTAGATGAATGTGCATAAAGGGGGAAGGAAGTTCTCAAACAAGTGATACCGACCTAGGTCAAATCCTTAGCTGTGTGAACTTGAGTAAGTCACACCTCTCGTTGCCTCAGTTTCCCCAAGTGCAAAATGGAGATAATCAAAGTACCTCCCTCAGTAGGGCTGCTGTTAGAGTTAGCACGTTAACTGTGCTTGACACGCGGTGTTTCCAGGAGTGCCAGCCCCTGCCACTTCGTCAGTGAGGTGGAGCTGCTGCACCCCAGCGCGTCTGGATTTTGTTTTCCTCTATCAGAGTACGGCATTGTGTCCCATTGTCTTCCAGACTATCTTTTAGTTCCTCTACATCTAACATCTATTAGGTTAAATGAAATGCCTGAAACATAGTAGATACTCCATACATGTTCCTTAGAAGAAGGAACAAAGTCCCACCCATTCACCAACTTCATCTCTGGACTTTTATTTTACAGGCAGTGCCTGAGGCAAGTGCCCCAACCCCAGACACGGGCCAAATGCTTCCCACAACATAAACAGGTACTGAATGTTAACTCATTGTTTATGTAAGGCTAAGTATTAAAAAAAGGAACAGATTTCACTAACTAATAAACAAATAAATCCCAATTTCATACCATTGTATCAAGATGGCTACTTTTCATCATTTGTTACTAACATAGATAATATTCAGGGTCTTGAAAGTAACGGTGTATACAGTAAACGGAGTATCAGTGGCTATATATTATGAAGTGTTTCGCTATAAAAAAATGCTTACATATAGCTCCCAATCTTCTTATCACCATGATTCTATAAATCAGGGATCAAGTCGGGTGTACTCAGCATTATTTCCTAATTATATTTTGTATTTGTTAAAATTAATTTGTAGTCTGTTGAACACACACCAGTGAGAAGGGCAGGGCAAGCTAAGACAGGAATGGATGTTTCGAGTAAAGGCAGCTGCATTAAAATGGTCACTTTCACCAATTTTATTGACTTGAGAAAGGCATGTTTTATTCTGAAGTAAAATTTAAAAGTGAATGTAAAGAATACAAGTTATATAGGATTTAAGAATCCACTGTCCTTTAAAATGCAAATAACTTAATGTGAAAACAAGTTAGCAGCTTAATTTATCCGATCTATAAAATGTTCTTGTGCCAAAACGTAACCTGAAATCTTCCCACGGGACCTTTACAAGTAGTGTTGCGTATACCACTCCCCTGAGTCTTGGGTGTTCAAATCATAAGCTACAGTCACAGGGACAAGTTCCCTCTGAACTGAATTTCTATCTCCAGCCTGGACTTCTCCCCTGAGCCTCAGAATACTATGTCCAACTGCCCGTTTAGCATCTCCACTTAGATGTCTGCTGGGCATTTCAAACGGATAATGTTCCAATTTAGCGCCTGAGATTGTCCCAACACCCACCTCACCTCTGCACCCGACTTCTGGTCCGTAAGCACTGCCTGTCTTCAACTATCCCCAGAATCGGACTTTTCACCACCTCTGCTGCTGCCATCCTGTCTCTCTCACCTGGATTACTGCGCAGCCTCCTGGGTGGTTTTCCTGCTTCTGCCCTGGCTTCCTCTTCAGCCTTGTCTCTAAGTAGCGGCCAGGGTGACTCTGTTACTATGTAAGTCAGGTCACGTCATTTCTCTGCTCAAACCCTCCAAGGCTTTCCAACTCAGAAAAATGCCAGATCTTTCCATCAGCCTTCCTGCTGCCAATCCACCCACGGCTCTGACGGCATCTCTCTTTCCACTCCCCCTCACTTACTCTGTTCCAGCCTTGCTGGCCTCTTCATCGTTCCTCTAAACGCACCAAGCAAGTTCTCACCTGACAGGGCTTTCCATTTGCATTTCCTTCCACTAGGAGAGAATCCCAGTTTAATTAGCAGCTTAATCTAACTGCACAGCTCACTTCCCCCACTTCCTGCAAATGTCACCTTCTCAGTGGGGTGTTTCCCCCAACCACCCCCCCACAAAATCCCACAGCACACGGCCCTCTCTCCACTATGCGCTTTTCCTCCACAACGCTTATCACCATTTCATGCACCATATATTTTGCTTTATTATTCTTATTTTTGTCTGTCTCTCCTCACTAGAATAAAAACTCCATGAAGGCACAGATTTTTATCTTTTTTGTTTGCCCCAGAGCCAGAAGTGGTGCCTAGCATGTAGTAGGCACTCGATAGGTGTTTGTTGAATGAACAAATGAGTCAACTTCTCCAAAATTTAATAATAGTTGACATCATGTTTAACTGGATCAATATTAAGTATAAAAGACAGAAGTCCAAGAATTGCCACCACTGCAGGGCACTTTGGGAGGGATGGCAAATTGTTCCCTCATTCATTGTCCCAGTCAGTGGGACACAGCAGTGAGCAAGCAGATGTGGCACCTGCCCTCACGGAGCTGACAGTCAAGTGAAGGTGTCCACTGCCCTGTCCCCCAGTCATCATCAGGAGGTGCCTGTGGGTAAGGTTAGGATCACCAGGCCCCAGTTCCCCAAGGTGGAAACCTGTGAATCACCCTCAGTTCTTTCTTCTCCCTTACCTTCTAAACCAATGAGCCAATCTGTCACCAAGACCTCCAGAGTGGACCTCAGGAATGTGTCACAGGCAGTCAAACCCTCTAACTCCGCTATCACTCAATTCCCCAGCCTCATATCTGCCCCCGGAGAGCCATGGGTATTCCCTAACTAGCATCTCGGCTCCAGACTTACACGCTGTGGCTGGAGTCACCCCCCCCCCCCCCCCCCACCCCCCGCCGCTCCACTCAAACACTATCCCCTTTCCTCAATGTCTTTCCATTCCCTATAAAAGGACATACAAGGTCCTGGAAAATCTGGTCCCAAACATACCTTGACAGGTTAATCAAACACAGCTCTGTTTTGTTTTGTTTTTTTAATTTTGTCATTTTGTTTTTTGTTTTTGCCCCAGATGCCATTCCCTGCCTGGCTGCTTGGCCAACACTGATTAATCCATGGCTCAATTGTAACTAAAATGTTACCTCCTCTAGGTCCCTGCAGGAGCGAATGTTTCCTCTTCTGGGATCTCTTAACACTCTGTTTACACTTCTATCATAGCATTGAGTTTAATCACAGAGCAAAGTGTTCAGATATGCATTTTAGAAAGACCACTTTGGCTATAAGAGGAGGAAAAACAATTTACTGGGGCAAGTCAAGAGGACGACCAAGGAGCCTACTTTGGGTACCAGGCGTAAAATTAAGTCCTGATGCAGTACTCTTCTTTTTCATAGTTTTCAATATTACTATCACATATTTATTTTTCCAGATTAATCTTGAAATTATTTAGCCAAACTTCCTCCTTTACGCCCGACTCCAATCCAATTGTGACTTTATTTGAAATTACGTTAAACGTTTGAGTTACAAAGAATTACAACTTTATAGATAATTTTCCCTAAGGTTTTTAAAATAATTACAGCTAAGCCATATCTCCTTTCAGCATATATTTTTACAACTATAATGTACGGTTGTGAGCAGAACAGAAATTGGAGGAAAAAAGGGTAGGAGTGTCTTAATCTTAACCAACAGTACAGGGGGGAAAAAAACGAAAGGGGGAGCAAAAGCAAAAACGGCTACGGTCTAAGCCAAAGGAGGACCAAGCTGTTGGAGACAGCCAGATGGACAGTTTTTAAATTTGTTGTGAAACAGGTATGCCTAGGTCCCAATGAAGAAAAAACCTTATTTTCCCAAAAGCCAAGGAGTGAATAAACAAAAACAAAACACTTCAACCAGAATTCAAAGCTGAAGTCTTCCCAAAGTAACTACAAGCCATAGAAGTGGGGTCTAAGAACCGAAGGAGTGCAAAAGACCCTAGAAGAGGCTCTACGTGCTTTAAACACATAGGAAACGTTCTGTATGTTAACCCGGATTGGGGTTCCATAGGTCTATACATACGTCCAAATTCAACAAACTCGATCATGCTAACTGTTAAGCACGTGTGGCTTCACTTCATCAGTTATATGGTCTGGATTCTCTCACACTGAAGCAAAGGGAGGCAGCGAACCTGGAAATTCTATGACAGACAGCCGATTGGGGGTAAGGGGCTACCTCCAGAGAAAGAGAGAGAATGAAGGAGAAGCTGGGGTCCCCCAATAAGAAAGAAATGAATCCTCCCTGTACTCGTCAGTCGTGATACACAAGGATGGACATGTAATTCTGCCAGTGGGTAAAGCTGAGAAATTGCCCGGGTCCTGTCGTTATGCCCGTACTTAGCCTCAGGGTTTTTTAAGGCTTTTTTTTTTTTTTTACAAGATGTTATTCTGAAAATGGTTTGCGTCTTATTTTCCAGTATGAATCCTGAGATAGGTAATTCGAGTCAAAATATGAGAAACTGAAAGATTTCATGGTCTGACAAAACTATTAGAGAGATAGTGCCAAAAAGACATAGTTCTCATCCACTTTCCTTTCCCGGGCTCCCATTCAAAGTCGTCTCCTTTAGAAAGAAAGAGGTTTCCACAAAGGACTTTGTTCCAATTACAATCTCCTTAATCTTATCTATCTGGGCAGAGCATAATTCCTTCATTCAGGAGATGTTTACCACACTCAAGGCACTGGGGCCATGATGATGATAAGGCCAGTGTGATCCTTCCCTCCTGGGGCTCAGGTACAACAGGTCATACAGAGAAATAATTAGATAATTACAGTACAGGGCCCAGGGTGTCACTGGCGCACACAGGAGAGGCATCTGGCGAGTTTGGGAAGGCAGCTCGGAGGAACTGACATCTATGGGCAGTTTATGTGGGCATCGGCTGGGACCCAAGCTAGGAGCTAGCACCAGGTGCTGGAACAGGGCGACTCCACCTGGGTGTGGGCTACAGGTGTGCGCTCCCAGAACCCCGAAGAATACAGCTCCCTAACCTGTGCTCAGATTACAAATGTGCCCTCTGGCCATAAATGCAGCCTTGTCCATTTCCCTCAGTGGGCAGGCAGTATTGACATTACCATTTTCTATGTGGGTCATGGCATGAAAAAGGCTGGGAATCACTGCTTACAAAGAACACGGAAAATGCTGTTTTTGCCTCTGCTATATAATTCATTCATAGTCTCTCTTTCACCTCATTCGTCTCTATTTTTTTTTTCTACTCTTCAATTCTCATGCAGAACTTGACTTCCAACAGTTTCAAAATACACACTTTCTGATTTTCGGCCACCAAAAGAGGGAGAAGAAGGATTTCATTTCTAATAGCAAATCCTGGAGAAGAACTGTGATTGGTCCAGTTTGAGTCAGCTGTCTACTCCTGGACCAATCAACAGTGGCCACAAAGGAGGAGTAGCTTGTATTTATTTATTTATTTATTTTATTATTTTTTTTAAAAGATTTTTATTGGGGAATTGGGGGGATGGGAACAGTGCTGGGGAATTGGGGGAAGGGGAGTGTCACTGGCCCTCATATGTGGGATCCGAACCGGGGCCCTCTGGCATCCCAAGCGAGTTCTTAACCATCGCGCCACTCGGCCGGCCCAGGAGTAGCTTGTATTTAAATTGCAGCTCCCAGAGTTACCATTTGACTAGATTGGAGGGACAGATGTTAGCAGATAAAACGACAGGCGTGCACTGCAAGATTTAAATGCTGAGGGGAAGGATCCAGGTCAGGGTAAGGGTGAAGATTCCAAAGAGCAAAAGGATAGCTGAGAGATCAGTGTCCCTGTGAGGGTGAGAAGAGATAGGCTCCACACAGTAAGGTAGGTGGGACTGGCCTAACAGGAGGATGGGCACAAGTCTACAGTAACAGGAAGAAAGGGGGAAAGAATGCGTGAAGACACAGTTTCGATGTACAGGCAGGAATGGGGGTTCAGGTCTGAAGAAGCATTTCTTTGAGAAGCGGAAAGGTGATGCAGGAGAGAGGGGACAGGTAGACATACGAGATTAGTGGAAAGAATATGAAATAGATGCTATGCAAAATAAGAGAGCAGCCTAGGGAAGCACAGGAGGGGGGCCTGGCAGTTTTTGGATCTGAGGAGAGAAACTATTAATGCACATTTATTGATTCCTATCCGTACAGTAGCTAGGTCTCAGAAGCTAGGACCCAGCAAGTCTCAGCAGCCCCAATATTGGATCTATAGAGGCAAATAAAAAAGAGCAATTTGATAGGCCCGAGGCTGGGTTTTTACCAGGTGAGATTCCCTGAAGGACACTGGGACAATACGGTTTAAGGCTGAGAAAGAAGACCGTGATACAATGGAGCTCGGACTTATAATCCTGGATCAGAAGGGGTAAGCAAGAGGGGTTTGACAGCAAGAAGGTAGGTGACATTTGGGGAGACGATCAAGAGCATAGGGGCTGCGAGGCACGCTCAGTTGAGCTGGCTGCAAGGCCTGCGAGACATGTAATCCCGGCCGTGTCCCTGTGGACAGGGGCCACTTAGGCACACTGGACTGATGGTGTCTCTGATATTATTCTTGGGCAGGCATACTCAGTTATTCCTCAAAGTCTTTAGTTATATACTTTAAGAGTACCTCTCCTCCCCCACCCCCCGCCC
>NW_017731458.1:767681-796943 GCF_001890085.2 Hipposideros armiger | reverse complement strand
CCTCCCCCCTCTAAACTACCTGCATTCTTTCACAGGTCAAGTGATCTCCTCCAATCAGAGAAAACTGCACACCATTTCCAAGATGTTGCTGGCATGCCACCTCCCACCCGTGGCATTTCATATGCTTTCTCCCCACTCTCATTCAGAATGCACTTCCCAGTCTATGTGTCCAGACTACAAAATCTAACCCACTGCAAAACCCAGGTACATATCCAGTTTCTTCTAGGAAGCTCTCCAAGGTTCTACCTAACCCAAATCACTTTCTTTCAATACACAGGCTTTTTTATTCCACAGAGTTACATGGTCTTTTGTTTTATTTCTAATTCTCTTTAAGGACAGGAATGCTTCATAAATTCAGTTTGTAATCCAGTGTGTGTGTGTGTGTGTGTGTGTGTGTTGTTGGAGCCTAAGAAACACTTTTTTTTCCCCTTACCATTTGCAAATCTTTCACACACATTCCATGGGACCCTTGCAACAACCCTGTGAGGCAGGCAGCACTGATATTCTTCTCGTTTAACAGATAAAGAAAGTGAATCTCAAAGCGGTGAGCTAATGTGCCCAAGGTTCCACAGGTACTAAACAGTTTGCATCAGTATCAGCCTTTGGCCTAAAAGTTCAGCACCCAACCTCCCCCCAGACTTGCCCCACCTACTTCACCGAGATAATGAAGATAAAATGAATTCAAGGCTAGAGGAATACTCTGAGGGGAAAAAAATGCTCTATATCATTATACCTGCAAGCTATAATTTCCCACTATATACGGCTCATTCCTCTTCTCAACCCAACTGGTGTATGAACTCAACATTTTATATTGCCTCTGTTCTGTGCTTAACTAAGCAACTAAATAATACAGGGGAACGGCGTGTTAAAAGTTCTATAAATTACAACCAGGGTAGTTGCTATTACAGCAAACTGAAAATCGGCCGAGAAAGGCCAATGTGCAGGTAGAACCCACTGAAGCACAGAGCAAGCAAGGCCACATTATCAGATAGGGCGTGGCTGCACAGAAGGAACAGGGGGCATCGGGATGCACTGGCACACACACACAGTTATCTAAGGCAAAGTGGTGGCAAAGGAGAATTATTTAACCCACATGATATAAACAAGCAGAAGGTTCATGGGAACCCAGCCACGCAGGAGCACCTCATGTCACATGGATCTTGCCAGCTGCCCAGAGAATATAAACAGTGTCATCTTCACTTTAAAGCATGACTGTACCTTTGCTCGTATCCTGAACTAAACCAAGAAACAGCTCCACGCCAACCAAACCTTCCTTGGCTAACACACAACCGGTACCACCATTCCCAGTCAGGCTAATACACAGAATGTCTTTTAAGGTAGTGAATTAGGTGGCTGTGTTTAGAATTTTTTTCAGGGCTTACTTTGGAGTCTCCTGCTTTTAAGACCCAGAGAAAGTTACACTGAGTTTTTATCAGTGATTCTAAGTATATGTGTTTATAACAGGTAAAGGGTAATAGGTGAATTAAACATATTAAAAGAGTTTACAGCATCTGTTCAGAAAAGGTTATATATTATCCAAACTAGTCATGTCATCCAAAGCCATTTTTCAGTGTCTTTTCAACTGACAAGAATCCGATTCAGCACGCTTGTCCTCCTGAGATGGTTCATACTGAGCAAGCTTTGTTTTCAGCTTTTTATTTCCTTCTACAATAGCCTCATAATTCTCTTTCATTTCAGCCAATTCTAGGTGAAGCAACTCTATTTCTGGATTTTCTGGGGGCAGCAGCTCCTAAGCGATGCTTTAGAAAGCCCAAAGCACGGTTAGGTTTCTCTGGTTCTTCATGTAAGTCTGCCAATACCTTGGTCAGTGTGTCCAGCGCCCCCAACTTCTCTAAGTACCTCCAGAGCTGCTCATGCTTTGAATTGGCAGCTTTCAAATGGGCCATAGAGACAGCGGCAGGGGCGTGGCAGGCGCCAGAGACCACAGCCAGCGGGCGCCAGAAATACTCTTGATTTAAAGTACTCAGTACTCAGCCAGCCAAGCAAGTAGTCAACCATCTTCTATTCTAAAGCTCATATGCCACACTGAGTATCTCTAAAGAAGAAACTCCTGTGACTAAGGGGAAAATGGAGAAGTGTGTTTATATATAATGTATTCAAAGCTGCACAGTAACCTGCCAAATTAGTAATGGAATGTTCAATGAATCAAATGGAATGCTTAGCACTGACTGCTAGCCTTATGTTTCTTAGTCACTAACTCATGTTTTCTACGTGGTATGCCAAGGAAACCCAAAGTCACCAACTCTTTTATCCCCCTACCTTTTAGGGGGATAGAAGACATGAAAATACGGACGTGGTAGTTTATACAGATACAGGAATCACGACTGCAGAAGAGTCAGTGGGGAAACTTCACCGAGGTGTTACAGGCGAAATGTGGGCACTACAATTCCCTAAGGACATGTGCTCATAAATTCAGCTAGCTACATTTCAAGCGAGGATTAACATGAAGAAAATCCGTTAACAATGATAAAGCTTTTCCCCAAATGAATATGGCAATACCCATTTTGAAGGCACTCTCGTGCTCTGCTGAATAAATACCACTTTGCTACAGAGCAATCTAGCAATAAATATAAAAATATTAAATGTATATGCACTTTGACCCCTTTTTTTACTTCTAGGAATCTATACTAAGAAAAAAACTGGGGTGCGTGCACGCGCGCACACACACACACATGCAGATATTCATTTGCACAATATCTTTATTAGCAAAAAACTGAAATCAGCTCACCATTAAATTGATTAAATATGGACTACAATAAATAATATACAAAATAAATATATAAAACATATGCTAGGTGAAAAAAAACAAGTTTAAGAAGAGTATATATAGTGCGATCTAATTTTTATAAAAATAAAATTTAAAGTAACATTAATATGTACATATATATGTATAAAGATATATAAAATAAGGGCCGGCTGAGTGGCTCAGTTGGTTAAGAGCTCGCTCAAGAGTTTGAGCTCTGAGCAACAGCAGTTCGAGTCCCGGCCCAAGCTGAGCAGCCGCTGAGCTGCCAACAGGTGGCAGGATGGCTCAGCTAAAAAAAAAAAAAAAATATATATATATATATAATATATACCAAACAATAATGTCATGGGGAATGTGAATTCTGGGAATTTTTTTGAACATTTTGTATTTATGCAATGCTTAAATTTTTAATTTTGTGTAACTTCGTGTTGTTTGTAATTGGGAACATATAGATATTTTAAAGTACATGTATACCTATTGACACAAAAACACATTTTTAAGTGGAAAATGTAGGCTAAAGCAGCACATTCTCACATTTGTGTTTTTTAAAAAAGTTACACATATACTAGAAAAAGAAATCTGGAAGGTACATCAAAACATGACAATGGCAATTCTAGGTGATGAGATTTTGTGTGATTTTTACGTTCCTCTTTGTAACTGTCTGTCTTGATTCCATTTAAAAAAAATAAGGACCATGTATTATTTTTATAACTAAAGTCTTCATTTAAAAATCTGCCTTCAGTTTTCACTTTCAAACCTTTTTAAGGGCTAATATCAGGTTCAACAATAGTTTAATAATTAGTTATTTTAATTTTACTTTATCTATTTAATCTATTATTTTAATTTTGCTTCCTCTCCCTATTTACACAATAGACTCTAGGTTTATTTCCCACTAAAACAAATAATCAGCAGAACAGGAGAAAGAATAGGGCTGAGATTAAAAAAAAAAAAAAGGGGGTGCCATACTATTGATAATGTCATTTTATATTTTCAATTTATGATTTTCAAAAAGATTTTATGTCTACAATGTTATTTGGTTCTCCAGTCTATGCAAAAGGCAGGGAAAGTGTAACCCGCACTTTTCAGATAAGGAGCCTGCCTGACTCAGGAGAGGTAGAGGGACTGCCCCGGGTCTCGGATTGGTGTATGATAAGTGCTAGCTTGCACAATTC
The DNA here is from genome assembly GCF_001890085.2 of Hipposideros armiger. Classification (NCBI taxonomy): domain Eukaryota; kingdom Metazoa; phylum Chordata; class Mammalia; order Chiroptera; family Hipposideridae; genus Hipposideros; species Hipposideros armiger. The sequence continues at coordinate 793,004 of NW_017731458.1, read as the reverse complement.
AACACGGTAGCCACTCACCACATGTGGCTATTTCAATTTAAGTTCATTAAAATGATATAAAATGTAAAATTCAGTTCCTCAGTTGCCCTCGTCACATTTCAAGGGCTCCATAGCCACATGTGGTTAGTGGCTACTGCATGGTAAGTGGTAGATATAAACTATTTCCATTACCCCAGAAATGATGCGATTCCCACTCCAATAACATTTTCTGCTCCTGTGGTGGCTTTCTACACCCTTGCTCTGCCCTCTTGAGAGAACGGAATATGTTATTTGATGGACTTACTCTACAAGACATGAATCTCTGAAAAATTATAGAAAAAAAAAAAGCTGTGCTGAATTAGTGTAACTGAAAGGTGCAGAGAATACTGAGCAGCAGGGGAGAGACATAAGCACAGCCTGAAGGGTGGGACAGTGAACTGTGGGGGTTGCCTCCCTAGCACCTATTCACCTCTTTTCTTTCTGGAATACAACTAAGATCTTATCTACCGCATTTCCCCATATATAAGACGCACCCTTTTTTGAAACATGTGGGGTCTAAAAACTGGGTGCGTCTTATACAGTGGTTGTAGATTTGTTTTACTTGCATTTGACAGTGATGAGGAGTTGTATGAATTTTATGATGAATACAAGTTGAGTTCAATAACTTTATGTAATACACTTTTTTTTCAAATTTCGGGCCCCAAAATTAAGGTGCGTCTTATACATGGGAGCGTCTTATACATGGGGAAATACGGTAGGTACCTGTCCCTGCTCCACACAGCTTCTGGGCCTCAGAGTTCAGGACCTGGCCTGCAGTGCAACTTGGGCTTAATAAAACAAGATAAGAAGTTAGCTGATAGATTAACACCCTCCCGTGGCTTGGAGCTTCAGCTCTGAAAAGCTGAATTAGCAGAATAACTACTTCAACATCATCGCAGGCATTCCCCAAAAAGTGCATGTACATAATGTGACCACACACATTACTATTATAGTTATAGCTCATCAGTGCCGTAGATCAGCAATACGGACAAAGCGTGTAATTCAGGCTTATTAATTAGATCATTTATCGGTAAGTATCTAGATGTATCTTGGGGTGAAAAACCTAATTTTGTGCTTTATGTGTTGAAACTCTAGCATCTGAAATAGAAATATGCTCTTTTGCTCTTGCAAAAGAAATTATAATAATTAGTGATAGTTATGAAAATTTTTAATTTAATGTAAAACTATAAAAAACTATAAAAAATTTTCAAGTCACTAAATAAAAAGGGAAACAGACTGACAACATAAATATTAAGAAAGCACATTCCCAGGTAAACTTTTGTGGCCAAACATTTACAAAAATTTCAATAATCAAGACAGAATACAAAGATTAGGTGGTAGCATAATTCTCAGCCCTGTGGAATCTTAACATTAAACAAAATAACAACTTTAAAACTGTACTGAGTTTCTTAGTTATTTGATTCCAGTTAGGCCATGAGTCTGTTAAGAGAAATCTCAATTTGGGAATTCTGCCTGGCTTGTGGGAATGAAACGGAAGCAGAATTTCAAACTCTGCTACACTTTTTAGAATGAAACATCAGTACTGAAAACTGCCATGCAATTTTCAATGGAACAAACACGATGAAGATTATGAGTGCTTTTGAAATCATAAGCACATGCTGCTTTGTTCATACGCTCCCGAGAATAATTATAGCCCATTAAAAAAGTGAATTGCTGGGCTTAAGCAAAAAGATGGTGGCCACTTGTCATCTTTCCTCAGCTAAAGATAAGCTGCAGGATGTACTTTAGAACCGTCTCATCAGAACTTATAAACAGTGTTCCAATGGGATGAAATAGCAGCTACAACATGTTAAAAAGACATGCTTGAAGAAAAGAAAGCTTAATACTGTATTCAGAACACAGCAGTACCTATATAGCAAGACTTAGTAAGAACCAAGGTTGCTTGTACAGAAATTCATCTGCTGAAAGAGGTACTGACTGATAAGCCACGAAGTACAGGTATTTCCTACATGACACCTGCTGTATAAAATCTCCTGTCATTCTCTTTCAGAGAAGACGCTGAAATGGATATGCATGTGACATAAACATGCAATGAAAAATGTGTCTCCCTCCATTTCACTTAAAACAGTTAATTCATTTAAGATTAAATGAGATTAAAGAGGTCTGATATGAATTCTGGACCAGGAAAAGAAGTGCTATAAAAGACATTACTGGAGGCAATTGGCAACATCTAAACATGGACTTTGGTACAAGACTATTATCTAATCCAACGTAAAATTTCCTGCTTCTGATATCTAGTGTGGTATGTAAGAGACTCCTTGAAGTATTAGGGGGAAAGTGGCTTGATAGCTGCAATTTACTCTCAACTATTAGTGGGAGAGGTGATAAAGCAAATGTCAAACGACTGGTGAATTCTGGGTGACAAGGATATGGGAATTCCTGTAACTTTTCGGAAGTTTTAAGTCATATCAAAGTGAAAAGTTACCCAAAAAGTTAACTCATCTCTCTTTTTATATTTCTTTGAGAAAACAAGTAATTCTGTGGTAGTCAAGTCTCAGAGTGATCAAGGCAAGGGAATGTTCTGGATGTTGCAGAGGCCTTGAGTTGGCCTTGAAGGGTCGCCATGCTCTGCCTTGAGCTCTCTGATGCTCATGCTGGCTCTAGAATGGACTCACTCCTTGTAACAGAACACACTCTTGCTAAGCGTGGTATCCGTCAGTGACGACTTTTCAGCTGGAACTATTGGTGCAGCTGCTATCTCACCACCGTCTCCCCCCGCCCCTTACTGTAAAGATATGTAGCTGGGCTCATCCAACACAGAAATCTCAAATCTCACATTTCTTCCTTAAAATACATGTTTTAAAGGCAAGAGCCTGTAATAAAGAGGCTCCTAGATGGCCGTTTCAAAGACAATGCTGAGTTCCCTAACATTCTTATGTACCAAAGTTATATAAACATAAGCTGTAAAGTGAGGGAAGAAATACATTGTTAAACATAAAAGTTATATAGTAAGACGTATGTATACACTTGGAACAAGCCGTCCCTTAAAAATTAAGTGTGCTCATCTTACAGCTGTAAAAACATGTTGGAAGCCTGAATTGTGGCGTTTCATGTACTTTCTACAGTTTAAAACAAAACGCAAAAGGAAATACACTTTACTATCATGACATGTCATCCACAAATTATATGTCTAACCCTGTAGCTTATTTTAGAAACTCTCCTCACTAATTTGCCTGTGTTTTTGAATAGCAAGTAATATGTTTTCAATCATGAAAGGTTACAGGGAAATTTTTGTGGTAAAAACTGGCCTTCCACTGGCATAAAAACCATCAGTCTTCCTGCAGTCCTTTGGGAAATAATATTTTTTTTTCATCATTGTCAAGCAGCTTTCAAACCAATTTAATAGCTACTGTTCCCAAGAACGGTTGTTTACATCCATTGAAAACTGATGTCACTCAAAACCATGTAAAAGAAAAAAATAATAAGTTGGATAAAGAAATCATTGCTTTATAATATTTTAAGAGAGACTCACACCATGTGAACTTTTCTCATAAAAATAATCATCATCCACTGATGTTTAAACGGACAACTGTCCATTCCCATGGCACATCCCACACAATTGGACCTGAACTATTTTATTGCCCGTTTACCGCTTCGATAGCGGTACTATCACAGCACGCAGACATTTTACTTTGAAACAAAACTGTATTCATGTTCACTGTTTAAAAGTATTCTTCAGGTAAAACGTGTGGGCAGTACAAAAACGAAATGGCTCTGGTACATGGTTTATGCCTTCTTTCCTTGTTTCCCTAAACTTCCACTGACCAAATCATTACTGCACCTCCAGTAAGACAGCAATGCTTAAAATCCTTCCATGAAGCCCCATCACCCCGTGATAAAGTAAAAAAACCCTGAGCATGAGACTTTGTGAACTTATTCTCTCCATGTTCACTTGTCAGCTTCCTAGTCCTCCTTAGCTCCAATGTCTCCTCTGGAAAGCTGCCCGTTACACCCCTCCCAGTAGCTGGACGTGTCCTCTTCTGAGTTCCTGTAGCATGCCATTCGTAGCTCCATCACAGCGTGGATCCGTCACACTGCTGGAATGATCATAGTTCCATGTCTGTCTTTCCCTCTAGATTTAGGCTAAATGTGGGCATGGACGGGACTCTACTCCTCTTTGTATTTCTAAAACACAGCATATAGTTGGTGAATAACTGAACGTGCTAAGTGCTTAAATGAAAGAAAAATTTAGTTCACAAACAAAAAAGTAGAGGATAGATGAACAACTTAGGGACTTTTTTTCACACAACTGAACCAATGCTCTAAAAATCAATATATGCAAGATAGTAGATTTACCCAATAAATTACTGAAAGAAGTAATAAATGCAACATTATGAAGTGTGGTCTCTGTCTTAAGTTTACACAGTTATCTTGCAATGGTGTTGAAAGTATGCAAGTTTTTTGCTTAATTCCTAAGAATTTTCCTCCAGGTTTTTTTTTTCTCCCTCTTTTGAGGCATATGTATGAAAGTCACCTTTCATAGCTAGTGATTTCAAATGTAGGCAGAAATTATCTTATTGCAGTTTCCTAAAAACAGAAAACAGTCAAATACTCTTTTTACTAGCATTGTCAACAACTAGAATCACACTGAAATCAGTCCCAACTAAAGAAAAAAATCTCCTCTTCCCTTAATGCAGTTACTTTTCCATTCATTCCAAATGCATGGAACCCCTGGTAATTTCAGTTTATTAATCAGAATTATCATGAAGCTCTAATTCATAATGGGGTTATGAAGAGAAAAACAAATGGATCCTGACAGAGTAGACACTACTGAAAATTTATGAAACTCTGAAAAACAGATCTCTTCCTTGCTTAACTATTTAAAATTCCTCATAAGTGAGTCACTATCCAAAAAAAAAAGCAAAATTCCACCTGAAATAAACCTGAATGTGAAGAAGTTTGCACATCTAAAGAAATCAACCTCAGTTGATTCTAGCTGAAAAGAGGAAATGATTGAGGAAGCCCACTGCAAACACCACATTATCCAAAAATAATTCTTGCTTCCCTTTGGGATACACCAGGTACTTGATGCAGTGGTGACAGATTTCATTTTATTTGACAAACTAACATCAGAATTAGTTTGCACTTCCTGCACACAAACCAACGGAGCTAGGTAAGCAGAGCCTGGGATTAAAAACATCCCATAGACGTGCAACTCCTGAAGGCCTCCGAGGCTCTCAACGACACCAGAAAGTCATTTGAAGACAAGTCATAAACATAGGGTAAAGGCTGGATAGGGACGATAAAGTGTGTAACCACAGCTGCAGAACAAATGAACTGGAGGCGAGGGATTGGGCTGCTGGGCTAGATATGAAGGCACTGGCTAAAGCCACACACTCTATGGAGTCTCTGTACTGTGGTCTCTATGAGACTCCAACGTATGACACACAAATGTGTAGGTACACGTATGTGAATGTCACCACACACACACGTATCTCATATTTGGCAGCGGCTCTTCCAGTCTGCAGATCCGCTGAAGTAAGGACCTACCTTCAGGGGACGTTAACAGAATTGTTGGTTGAGCCTCATTGGCTGCAGTGAGGTTATGATGCCGCTCCTAAGGTCAAAGGGCGTCTACCAACTGTGAATTGCTTGCTGATTTTTATACTGTTTCCTCAACCACTTCCTGGAAGGCTCCTCGTTGTCTTTTTTAAAATTTTAAAACCCTTTTTATTGAAGCATATAATACATACACATTAAGAAGTACACAAATCGGGCCGGCCCAGTGGCACGATGGTTAAGAACTGGCTTGGGACGCCAGAGGGCCCCGGTTTGGATCCCAACTATGAGGGCCAGTGACTCTGCCCTCCACAGCTAAGATGCTGAACAACAGCTCAACCTGGAGCTGGGCTGCCATGAGTCGCCGGCGACGGCGTAGGCTGCAGCAACTTGTCTGTTCCCCTTCCCCCAATTCCCCAGCGCTGTTCCCATCCCCCCAATTCTCCAATAAAAATCTTTAAAAAAAAAAAGTACACAAATCGTAAGTGCACAGCTTGATGAATTACCAGAGTGAACACACGTGTGTGACACGCCTGTGTCAAGATCATTACCAGCAGCCCCAGAAGCCCTCCTTTAGCCCCTTCCTAATCGCTGCTCCCTCTCTCCCCTCCCAAAGTAACCATTCTTCTGACTTCTAACACCACAGATCAGTGTTCCTTGTTTTTGAATTTATATAGGCTGAAGCATAGAGTAGGGATTGTTGTGTCTCCCGTCTTTTGCTCAATGTTATGATTGTGAGATTAATTCATGCTGACACGTGTAGCTGTGCAGTTTATTCCCGTTTGTTATCTAGCGATTCCATTGTATGAACGCCACAATTTATTTTTCCATCCGACTACTGATGGAAACTTGTGTGCTTCCCAAGTTTTGGCTCACTCCTTATTGTATTGTAACATCTAACGTAACATTTTTTCCCCTTTATTTCTGTGCTGCAGATCTAGCACCTTTTTTGTTTTTTGCATGCTTCCTAACATTTGTTCAAAAAATTTTCATCAGCGATTACAGATCAAAACGGTTCTTCAGAACCCCAACTAAATAGCAGAAAGACAGCCCACGACAGAGGAAACACCATACGGTGCAAAACGTATTCAGCTCCGAAAAGCGTAGCACGCACAGACTTCTTTAGATGAGGCTGAGGCGCGACACTCGCTGGCCCAGGGCAGGGCAGCCGGCAGGGCTAGCTTTCATTGCCTAAGGGCGTGTTCATTCTCATTGCCTTGTTCTCCTTTCACCCCCATTTCTAAGGAAGATATTCCAGAACAAAAAGCATTAGAAAGAGAGCACTGAGTTGAGCAGCTTTAAACAGAATACATCTCAGTTCCATCATTCAGGATGCGCATGGACGACGTTGTCTGGAAATGGTGAGGACCGTGCAATTCTATGCTTTGCTCAGCAAGGCCACCTAGTATGGGCACACAGAGGCTTCTGGTCTACGGCCAGGGAGAGATACAGGCAATTTAGAAAACAGGCATGGGAGTCCCCATCCTGCCCCATCCCGCCCCCACGTCTCCAGACTCTGGGGCAGCCCACCTGTCAGGGGTCTCACTGCATCAGACCCTCTCTGCTCTCAAACTTCTCTCTCCTGCCCCCTCCCCGTCATCACTGGCTCTTACCCAACACTCCAGGCTTCGAAGTAACAGAAAAATAAAAATCCCTCTACATCCTCCTGTAGCTATGGCTTTCCCTCCTTTCCTTCAGAGCTCATTTCTGGGACGTCTTACCACCGGCTCCTCGTCCCCAGTTCTTCCTTTGCTCCCTCCCTACTCACCGGTCCACCACGATGGCTGTTTCCCACCCCTGCCCCTCAACTGAGACCTCTCTCATTCAAGTTCCCCACGCCGTCCTGGATGCTGTGTCTAATGGACACTTCTTCCTCCTCCTCTTCCTCGACCTCTCTGCCGTGTTCAGTTTCGCCAACCACACTCTCCCACGTTCTTCCCACCTCCCTGGTTGCTCCTCTCCAGGGTGCCATTAGAGTGCTTCCTTTGTCCCTTAAATATAGATGTCCCTCGGGGTTCAGTCCTTGGCCCTTTTCTCAGACTTGATGCTCTCTGCCAATCGTCTACATCTCACAGGCATGTACCACGGGCACCTCGATCTCAACATGAGAGAAGGTACTGAGAGACATTCTCCTCTTTCCAATACGCTACACGCTTAGCCAGCACCCCCAATCTATCTTATTGCCCTCTACCCCTCCCATGCATGAGACGCAGCAGGGGTAGTAGACAGGGCATGGGCTTTGAAGTCCTGCCAGTCTGGTTTCAAATTCAAACTGCCTTGTGATTGGCTAGGTGACTTTAAGAAAGTCATTTTCACTCTCTGAATACATGTTCCACATCCATACAATGAGCAAGACACCCATCTTGTAAGACTGAATAGATGAAGAGAGATGAAGGAATGGATGGATTTGATTAACTAACAACCATGGGACACAGTGTCAGGTGGCTGGTAGCTGTCCTGGTCATTAGTTCCCTCCCCATCTTCCCTTTTAGGGAAGCTAGTCCTAGCTTCCTAACCACACTGAATGTAAAGCAGGGCTCTCCTATATGAAACCTCCAAACCTGTCAGACTAGTCTTCTCCTAGTCCCCGAACACATCCTGCCCATTTACAGAAGCAGCTCAGCATGGAATGTTCTCCCCTGCCAGCCTTACTTCATGCATACCTAAGTCTTACTCATCCCCACCACCCAGCCCAATCCTACACCTCTACGAAGGCCCTCTTTCATCACCAAAGCTCACAGCAACAGCCTTCTGCTCGGAACTGCAACAATCTGGCGCACATTACATACTACTTTATGGGGGTCACATGCTTTGTCGATGCCCTTTTTACCCAATGACATCATTAACTTCTTCTAGGGAGTCACACACAGTCCTTTGTATACACAGTCTCTAGCAAATAGTTTTAATTAATACCTGTTGATTCTCCTCTGATTTGTAGTAAGTGAAGGCATAAATGTCATTTAATAAATTCAACTACTACTTTAAAATATGTACACAGACACCCAGAGTCTTAGCATTTGGGATTTAGAGGCCATCTATACCAATCTTCCAGATGCATAACATCCCTTTACAGCAACCTCAGTGAGTGAACTTCCAACTTCTGTTGCAACAAATCCTGGTAATCAGAGACTACATCCTCTCGGAACCCATTTGATGTCTAGGTAGCAATTACTTTTTTTTTTTTTTAAAGCAATCTCAAACTTACAAAAAAAGTGGCAAGTGCCTTCTTTCTTCCTCAATTACTTGAATGTAACTTGCTGACCTGATGCCCTACCATTCGTATTTCCTACAAAACAATGACATTCTCCTCCACAATCACGACACAACAATCAAATCAGGGAATTAACATATGTGATCTGATTTGTGCCATGACTGATACTGTTCTGTTTCTTTGGGTCACTTGTTAAGAGAGTTAGTGTCTGCCTAGCTTCACTACTGCAACAATGTTCCTTTATTCTTCTTTGATATTAATTTATGAGCATTTTGTAGGCAGGTGCTAAGTAAATATCTCACTCATCAAATTTCAAGTTATCCATTTACTAGTTTTTGTATTAGCTTATGTAAGTATGGACTCATGGTTTCCTATTTCAATTTGATGCTCAAACTGACCCAGATGTAGCTAGTAGGAGCCCCTTCTAGCTGGTTTCTACATCTTCTACATAGTTTCCTCCATTCTTTGAGGACTTCCTTGCTTTCTGGCACAGCAAGATGCCCTTAACGCATCTTGTTTTTTTTGTTTAAAAGCAGGATGGCGTGTCACTCACCTTTTTATTTACAAAAATGGAATTATACAACCTATTTCATCAAATATATCACACCTATTGATTTCTAAATATTTCATAGTGTGCTCAGAACAGAAGTACCTGGTAGCCCAGACCTCAGCCCATGTATCTCTTTATCTGGCTGTTTGTCTCTATCCTTTATAATATTCTTTACAATAAACTGCTAAGCATAAGCAAATGTTTCTATCTGTGAGCCGCTCTAACAAATTAATCAAATCAGAAAAAGGGGTCATGGGAACCTCCAATTAATAGCTGGCTGGTCAGAAGCACAGGTGACAACCTGGACTTGTGACTAGTGTCTGAAATAGGGGGCAGTCTTGTGGGACTGAACTCTTAACCTGTGGGATCTGACACTACCTCCGTGTAGATAATACCAGAATTGTGCACATTATATTTGTTAAGAAACACGGTTGGTGTCCACTGAGAATTGCTTGGTGGCATTGGAAAATACACCAAAGTTATCATACCCTATACCTTGTCCCTTCAGTCATTCTTAAGTGACAGTTTAAAGTGCCCTCATCACACTGAGCATTCTTTTCTGCATGAACACCATTCTGTCTGCAAAGCTTGTTAAAGTACATATATTTTAAGAAAAAATATTTTAAAGAAAAGTAGAATAATAATTACTGATGTGATATATATGGCAGAATATTAAAGTGACATATAGATATATCTTAATTAATATTAAAGTGATATATATATATATCTAAAGTGATATCATATATCTATGACATCACTCAAATATACTGCCTCTAAAATTCATCCCCCCCTAAAAGACTCAGGTTTTGTTCAGGAATTGACTCCCTTCCACAAAGCCATGTGCTTCAGGAAAAGTGAACTCCATCCTCAACTCTTGACTATTCTAAATCAATCACAATAACCACATTCCCGGGAATCAGTGATGGGTTTAGTAATGTGCATGGGAGCAAATGCTGACCAATGAAACGTGAAGAAGTCTTCTGGGGGCTTCCTAAGAAAGAAGCCCAAGACAAGCAAGCAGATGGTTTCCTCTCCTTCCTCTGGAGGTGACTGTGTCTGGATGGAATGCATAGAGCTGCTGTGACTGTCTTCCACCAGCCTGAGGATGAAACCAGCACAAGAAGGGCAGGCCTGAGACAATCATCACAGACTAGTGGAGCCAGAGCCCTTAAGGGACTGGCAGAGCCTCTTGTACCACTAGACTTCTGGTTGTGTGAGATAATATGTTTCCTTTTTGTTCAGTCCGAGTTTCTTTCAGTTGCAGCCAACAGCATTCTAACTGATACAGGGTGGTATGGGAGCTATTCACCCCTTCAGGAAAGGTGGGATCAGCCTGAGTAGAACTTCTATTTCTTGATAAGGCCCCTGTCAATGTTGATACATAGTATAGACTACTGAAACCCTCATCTGTGGCACTGCTGCAATGGTATTTTGTATCTATATTATTGCCCTTCAGTAGAGAACTAGAGATTTACTTATTATTTACTTTGTTAACTTTTCCATTGTTTCAACCTGTTCGGATCTTTTCAAGCAAGTTTGTTTCCAGTGGGGGAATAATAAAGAGCTTAAAGAATTGTTATTTGATTGCAAAGCAATACAGCTAAGAAGAGAGGAAAAGTAGAAGAATAAATACAGAGCTAGGATCTAGGAGGTTTTTGCTCCAGTAATAACTGTGCCACTAGACTAGTGAAGAATCCTGGACAAACCACAGACTTTTTGTGTTCCCAACTTCATGTATCTACTACATCAGAGATAACCTCAAGGTTCCTTTCCAGCATGAAGATCCTATGATTCAGAGGCCTCATGAGGGAATTTGTGGCTCAGGATTCTTCCTTTATTGCTTGAACACAAAATCAGAAAAAAAGCCCCTGAAAATCCATTGTAGCCAATTAGTCGTTATACAGATTGACTTATTTTAAATCAAGAAAATACAGCTCTTGGGCTGCCTACTCCGAGAAACAGCTTCGTCACACAACAGATGGAAATAGGGCTGTATTTGTGTTTGCTATCGTGAAAGGAAAAGTGTAGGGGAAAAGTGCCAACTCCATACTCTACTCACCAACGTGACAAAAACAAACATTCAGACCTGGGGAATTCTGGCAGCTACGTGAAAGGAAGGCCAGATACTTAAAAAAAAGTATGCTATCACCCAGAAGCGATTGCAAGATGTGGGAGGGTGTGTAAAGCCCTTCAATCACTTCCCAGTGCACTTAAAGGTCTGCATCCTTCATTCCCCGAGACCCTTTGCACAGTGTGGTCCCTGGCAACAACTCCATCATCACCTGTGCCCACTCTGCCCAGAGACTCTAGCCTCACTGGATGCCCATCAGTTTCTGAAATACACCAAGCATCCACCTGTCTCTCTGTCAATACCTGCCTCCTACCTCCCTCCTGATTCATTCTGCCTGGTCTACACCACGCTCTCCTATCTGATTACCCCAACCCCCACATTTGCCTCCCCCCCACACACACACACAGGTTCTTTATCTTTCTGATCTCCCTTAAAGCCAACTTCCTCCTAAAATGCCTTCTCTGCAGCGTGCACGCACTGCACACATACCACGGCCATTTCCCCATCAGGGACCCCGCTCTTCTCTTCATAGCATTTATTACTACTTGTAATTATTGTTTTGTCCTTTACCAGTTTTGTATGTCTCTCCAGCTCGATAATCAGCTCTATGGGAGCAGAAACCATGTCACCCTGGGTTGTCCCTGCATATCCAGAAAAGAAGGAAGACGCGGTTGCCAGCGTACTTTCAAAGACAACTTAATGACATGGAAAGATGCTTAAGACACGATGTTAGATGAGAAAACTGTTTACAAAATTATATCTCATATAAGCAGGAAGATCCCAAATTTTAAAATACATACAGTTATACATGAAAGATTATAAGGAAATATATCAAGGTATTAACAAGGATGACATGATACCTTTTTGTATGGAGAACCTGGTGACAGAAATAAATACTGAGGGTGCCAAAAAAATGTATACAAGTGGACACTTTGGTCAATGTTGCTCAAGCAGTAGTTCGCCGTAATCAGAAGTGTCTGGATGCTGACGGTAACCACTTTGAGCACCTCTTGTCATTGCAGAAGTCAAACGTGACTTGTATTCATCTTTTGTTGTCAGTATTTATTGAGTATGATGTAACACAGTTTTTCCTTTCTTAAAATGTGTATGCCGTATGCTAAAAGTGCACAACTATAACCAAAGGGTAAAAGAATAGAAAATGTGTGGAAAGGATGAAGAAGAAAGTGTGACTATCAAATAATGGAATTGATTTAATAATCATAACAGAAAGAGCTACGCATGCTGATTGCTTGAGAAAGTTATGATGTATCCGTTAACATCACAGTCAGCTCCCATTCCAGTCACACCCCATTTAGCTTTAACAGAACATAACTGTGGCATGAAAGAGCCATTAGCCCAGGACGGTGTTTCCGAGCCTGGACATGAACGAGACTTAATCCATCAGGGTCTCGAGGAGGTCGAGTCCAGGGAATCTGTGTATTTTAAAAGCTGGGCAATTCTGACACAAAGCCCAGTGTGAGCACCGCCAGCCTAGGATAAATCAAGAAGTTAAAGAGGAGGCTCCTTTTCAGTAAAGGTTTCAGATAAAACAGGAACCTAAGCGGCAGGGGTGCAAACAGTAATAGCTTCTGCCCATAGCATCTGCCCACCGCAAATCAACAAGCAATCATAACGTGACACAGGGTGGAAAAATGCACTCAGCATGCTTTGGTGTGTTCCACCACACTAATAACTGAAATACCAGGGCAGCACTACGTCTTCGAGGAGCACCTCAGCTACTCAGAGCTCAGCCTCGGCCTACATGCCTTCCCAGCCAAACACACGAAACAATTGAAAAATACTTCTGAGCAGATTAAAAACAAAGCAAGACAGACATCTAAAAACTCATGTCCTGCGACTGACATACCCAAGACAACCCCTCAGTATTCATCAGAACACATTAACTCTGTTTTTTCTATGAGCTCGTCTCAGAGCAGATTTATAAATTAAGAGGGGAGAGAGAATTCACAGGGAGGCACGCCGAAAGAAACTATAGAAACTTATGTATATACTCTGAAACATTAATTGGTTCACATCAATTTGGCGTGGAACAAAATATTACATGTATCTCAATAAATCCCTAGGGCATTAAAACAAGTATTCATAACTATGGTCATGATGATCTAACTCATTAAGAAAAAAATTAAACCGCATTCTTTATATTCTGTTTAAGGAGTAAAAATGAGAGAGCATTAACATTTGAGTTCCCTTGATGTGTTAGGAACAATAAAAAACCCACCTATTATCTCATTTAATAAAATAGCTTTGTAATGCAGGGACCAGTCTCGCTTTAAGGCTGGGTAATAGAGGCTCAGAGAACTGAAGTAAATTGTTTTAAGTTATACAGTATGTAGTATAGTCATGTTTAAGTTAGATAACTGAAATATTTCCTTTGCTCATTATGTTAGGCTGCACCATTAGTTTTTAAATTATTTTGGTTGGAAATCTTTCTTTCTCTTTCTCTCTCTCTCTCTCTCTCTCTCTCTCTCTCTCTCTCTCTCTGTGTGTGTGTGTGTGTGTGTGTGTGTGTGTGTTTGCAAGGGTAAAAGCCATCTGGAAAACAATCACGTAGACCGGTGGTTTTCAAACTGTTTTTTCAATGTGATAGCATTTTTTCTGGAACAAAAAATTCCTTGGAACCCCATGTGCCCAAGCACAGCTGCTCTGCTGAAAGCAGTAGAGAGCAGAGGGCCCGAAGCCCTACTCCATCACCCCTACCTGGAATCCAAGACTGCTTCTCAGGCACCTCCATGGCACAGGACACCACAGAATGCAGATAAAAAATGGCACCCGTCTAAATGAGCTTAGTCACTGGATTTGCTGTATGAAAGCAGGCACTTAGAGATATTCCACAAAGGATACAAAGTGATAGAAAAGTGTCATGATGCTGGTAACAATGGAGTCAACTTGCAAAGGAAAGCAACAACACACACAGCAAGGTTACACTAAAGTATGCTTTCCCCTTGTACATTAGGCTTCATGTGTCTGAGTTCTCCAAGTCTTTTAAAAGAAAAAAAAAATCCACCATTTCATGAAGATCCCAAAGACATTTTAGGGTTGTTTTGTTTTGTTTTGTTTTTTAAGAGTAATAGTAGTTTCATTTTCCTATCTTCCCAAAGACTGGAGTTACAACAGAAAAATCAGGTTATATAATGATAAATACAGTAAATACATAGCTCAGGCAGGCATCAGAGAGGCTGAAATATTATGCATTCATATATTCATTCACTGATAGAAGTGAAAACCTTTTGCCTGGAAATAAGCCTTCAGAGATATGAAGGCTTCACCCTGACCTCAGGACCTGGAGGCTGGAGGTAGGACATGTGTACAGGTGAACTGACAGGACAGGTTGAATATGCAAGGAGAAACTCCTCGTTTCCTGACATTTAAGTTACTCTAGACACCACTGGTGACTTTTGAGGCTGTTGTTGTTTGTGATAATGTCTTCTTAACTACAGGAACATAGATAGGCTAGTGGTAGAGTCAGGCCAACTCAACCTCATGACTGAGGACTATTCTTACAATAAACTTCAAATGACCAAGACGTCTGTAAAAGCCCAAACTGAAATGACCAATTTAGGGTTATCTGAAATAAGTATAAGTTTTTTAATAGAGTTTCACCTTTTTTAATGAACTATAAAAATTTTCCTGACTTTATATCGAACACAAAGCAGCAGTAAGAGAGCCATTTGGGATCACCCTAGCCCTGCTATAGAAGATCCTCTATTGTACAAGTTACTCAAAGCAGACTTTGTGGTCAGAGGGGGAAAAGATTGTTTGAGTTTTGCTTGGTGTTTGCATGACTGTTTTTGATGAAGCCGTTTTCTGACTTACTTGCTTCCAGTGCTTCGTGACCCTTGCGTATGTGTGTTCACGGTAATTCTACCCCGTCTTAGTAATACGACTGTGGGAATGGAGAGGAGGAATGAGGCAAAGTTGTGCCTGTTCCTTGGTCTATTTTTTTTTTTTTCATCTATCCTGTTAGCTTTTTTAGAACCCTGAATTGGCTCATGACACTTTTGGGAAAAAGCTATGGTCCACCGTAAACAATCTTCTGATTAAAGCAAAATAGCTTTTACTAGAGTTAATGCTTTAATCTCATTAAGGTGAAATTCATTTCTATACATCAAGGAGACGACATGTGGGGGAAATGGAGGAGGTCTTATTCAGCCATAGCAGTAACTTCTCCCATGAGCAGGTGTGCCTGGGAATCTAAATCGGGATATCTTCAGGGGTGGGGCTGGAATGATGAGGAGGCTGGAAGGGAGGCAAAGTATCAAGAAGGAACCAGTTAATGATCTCGAATCCCTCCCTATCAATTGAAGTCACTTATCAGAATGCTCTCCTTTAAAATGGTCTCCTTTCCGAAAGCGGACTATTTCTAGTTCACCGAGGACTTTGCAAAGCCACGACTAGATTCACGGGCTGGCTCATGAGTGTCTCCTTAACCCGCAATGGAATGACCATAGTATTCACCACACAGGCTGGGTGCTGAGTCTTAGAAGGTCTGTAACTAGGCATAAGATAAAGGAAGAAAACAAACTCCCATTTCATTTTCTAGGCCCCAATACAAGCGACAGACAACATTTTTTCATTGAACAGTTTTTCTCTGGCCCTCTTCCTCCTGTCATCGAGGCCTGCCTCCCCAAGAATGAACTGGAGCTTGTGCCATCCGTTGCCCAGCCCTTCCCACCTGAGTCCAGTTCTCCATCCCAGGTCTGCCTTATCCCTGAACAGTTACCTGTTGCAAAATTATTTCTCAAAAATGAAATTCTCAGCCTCTCCTGACTGATCTCACCTAGGCACGGGAAAGAATGGATGGAGCGAATTTACATTCGTGTGCTTGTGTTGCCTTAGAAGTATTTGACTTTTTAAGAGGGTTCTTATCCACCTAACTCAGTCTCTCATTGGGAGAATCTGGGGCAGCAAAAGACAAGAATGAAAAAAAGCGCAGCCAAGGTGGGGGAAATAGTTTTGAGCAAAGGAAGCCAGTTAGCAGCATGGCTTGCCCACTCGGGCTGAGAGTGTGTGGAGAGACAGAAGGAAAGGAGGTTAGGGTGGCACACGCCATCAGGCCGCAGGGGCCATGGGAAAGGGCTGCTTCCAAACGAGAGGGGGTCTTCTTCCAACAAGGGTCCGCTCAGGTTGTGCCTCTACCACAGAGCATTTTCTACCCGCTCCCAATCCCATTCGCTCTTTTTCTGAATTCCCTCAGAACTCGAGTATATAACACACACATAACTCTTCATTATGCTGTCATCAGTTGTCTTCTTTAAAAATACGATATGTTGATTCCTTCTCTCTAGGAATTTCTTAAAATAACTGATTGTCTGCGCTCTTCATTTTGGCTCAGTCATATTCTATTTTACATTGATCCATGTATTAAGGCATGTGTTCCCCCCAAGGAAGCTATACCCCAAAGAGTGACTTCTTTTTAAAGATTTTATCAGGGAATTGGGGGAGAGGAGCAGTGCTTGGGAATCGGGGAAGGGGAACAGACAAGTTGCTGTCCTTTTGTTCTTCAGTCTAGTTGTGGAGGACGTCGCTTCACTGGCCCATGTTGGTATTATCATTGTGCTCTTCCCAGGTGAGGCAGTCACTCGCCGGCCATTTGGAGGGCTGCTTACAGTGGCTCACGGCAGCTCACGAAAGCTCACATCGCTGCCAGCCAGCCCCACTGCAGCCTACGCCGTTGCCAGTGACTCACGGCAGCCCAGCTCCAGGTCGAGCTGTTGTTCACCATCTTAGCTGTAGAGGGCAGTGTTACTGGCCCTCATATATGGGATCCAAACTGGGGCCCTGCTGCTCAGAGCTGGTGTCCCAAGCCAACTCCCAACCAACACAGCACTCGGCCGGCCCAAGAATGACTTCTTAAAAAGTAACCCTTGTCAAAGCACTCCACACAGTGATATGCACACAGCAATAATTCAAGTAAGTAGTTGTTAGCGCTAAAGCCAGATTATATTAAAAATATACAAGGTCTAGGGCCGGCCGAGTGGCGCGTTGGTTGGGAGCTGGCTTGGGACGCCAGAGGGCCCCGGTTCGGATCCCACATATGAGGGCCAGTGACACTGCCCTCTACAGCTGAGATGCTGGACAGCAGCTCGACCTGGAGCTGGGCTACCATGAGTCGCCAGTGATGGCACAGGCTGCAGCCCCTGTGGCAGTGGGTTGCCATGGGCTACCGTGTGTAGCCAGCAGCCAGCGTGAGCGGCCAGCAGCCGCCGTGAGCAGCCATCCAGAAGCCGGCGACTGATCTGCCTCGCCTGGGAAGAGCACAATGATGGTGCCAACTTGGGCCGGTGGGGCGGCGTCCTCCACAACTAGACTGAGGAGCAAGGGGACAGCAACTTGTCTGTTCCCCTTCCCCCAATTCCCCAATAAAAATCTTTTAAAAATATATATATATACAAGGTCTAGAGTTAAAAAAAGGAAACAACACATTAAAACAAACAAAAGGACTTTATACTTTAGGTTCCTCACCCAGCTATAGTGCCGAAGGCTTTCGGGCACCAGTGTTGCCAACTTTCATGAAAGCGGAGAACAGTGACATTGCAGAATAAAATATTTTGGAAATTTTAAGTAAATTTCTTTTTCCAAAGAGTTTAAACCAATTTTCAGAAATTAAACAGGGGTACAATGGAGGGAGCAGGATTACGAGTATGTTTGGGGTGACAGTTATGGAGAGAACTGGGAACGCCAAGGGTCCTTGGTCCCAGGGCTGGACCAGCGGATTAAGAGAAGAGAGACCGAGGACCACGTACTGAGTACCTGCTGTGCTATGGGTATGACACTGGGTGTTTTACAGGTGCTGTATTTAATCTTCACAATCCCACATCATCTTCACAGATGAAGAAACCAAGGCCCAGGGAGACAAACTAACATGTCCAGGGCCACACAGGTGGCACTGGGTGGACAGAAACAGGACAAGGCCCAGGTCTGTCTATCTCAAAGCTCTTGTTGTCCACTAGGTAGCCCCAAACCTTTCTAGAACATTTTTCATCTTTGCCTCCTGCCCCACCCAAACCAAACCAAAACAAACAAATCTGTCTTTGTGAGGAAGACAGAGGTGAAAACAGCTAGCTCTTCAGCAACTACAGGGTCAAGGCAGGCAGGTGAGGCCACTCAGGGAGGATTCAGGGAGACAGTTAATGTAAATTGGATGAATTAGGTACCAAGCACTGACCAGGCACTTTTTACACATCACGTGATTTTATCCCAATAACCCTGAAAAGAGATCATTTTATACAGTATAAGGAAACTGAGGCTTAGGCAAGTTAACTTACTCTAATAAGTCTTAATACTAAACAAAGTGGAGCTGGGATTTGAACTTGGTCAGTCAGGTCTCTAATCCTGTGTTCTTTCCACTGCTCCCTGTTGCAAGCACACTCTCCCTTCTCTTCTTCCCAGAAATGCCAAAAACTAAAGTTTGGGAAAACTGTTCTATTAAGAGATCTAACCAATAATTACATAGCAGTTGAACTGAAAGGAGCCTGCTTCCCACAGGAAATAAAACTGTCATCTCAACCAAGGAATTTAATAAGACAAAAAGAGAGAGGCTTAGAATGTATATTTTAAAATGCCATTACCCTCTGAACCCATTTATGGATTGAGTTGACATTTTTGTAGGCCACGTCAGTGAGGCTCATCAACAGCTCATCTACCCAGTGGGGCTGGAGCCACCACTGACAGCTGAGCTGCCCACTAGATTGACTCAGCAGTGGTTGGGCAACGACACCATGACAGAAACCAGTCCCAACAGCAACACGGCGACGGATGCCAGAGAATTACCATGAACGGGGGCCAGTCCTTGCGAGAGAGGGTCCTTTTTGCTGAGCTGGCTCGAACTTAGGTGAGAATGTCAACAAACAGCTCTCCACATTAGGATAATTCACAATGAAGACCACTTACACACGGGTCATTAAATAAACACAGTTCCACTTATACCAGTGTCACCATTTTTGTTTCCAAGTGAAGCAAAAAGCCAAAGCTCATCTCTGTCATGTAGGAGGAGAACCCCTTCAGAAATCTGCAACGAAACGCACCAGTAGCGGCTTCAGAGGGCTCAATTCCACCCACATCTGGCTCTATTTGGGAGCTAAATTCAGCAGAATTCTCCAGGGTCAACAAATGACCCTGAATAAAAATAGTCCTGGAAATCTGTCACAGAGTAGGAAAGGAAACAAGACGGCAGGGTGATTCACTCCAAATGGCAGCTCCAAAACCCAAATTCTCATTTTTGTCCCAATATGAAGCCAATGTGCAAAACAGGCACAGAGCAAACTGTCCTTTTCCGAAGGCCTCTAAAAAGTGGTTGCCAAAGAATTTCACATGGAGGCCAAAAAGATTTAGTGTGCCATTCACCTCTCCTGTAAGTCTAACCAGAGCGCTAAACCAATCGCAGATTTACCCTTGCTTGAAGACCACCCAGAGTATCTACGGCTTTGCCCTTGGCAACCAAGAGGACCCTCTGTCCCACCAAATTTTCTAAATGGCCAAAGAGCAGCAGAGACAGAGGACAGAGGTTGTGTTGTGAGTGTGTGTGTGCCCATTCACCACCTTCATATTAATTCTACAACTGGCTCCTCCCACCCTCCACCCCCCACATGGTTAAGGGGTATTAGAATAAGTAGAATATTTTTTAGACAATTGTATGCTGTTTTAAAATTAAGGATTCCACGGGTTGAAGAACCATCCGCCAATATTTGACTGCTTAATTAACTCATTTTAAGATGTGCGGAACGCATAGGTGTCAAATTCTGTAGCAGGATAGAAAACACATAAGGACCCGCATCACGGCCACGCACATGCACTGTCCCCTTCCAAAGCCCTGTATCTCATTTTGCATTCATAATTTATATTCTTTTTCCCTGCCCCCAACTGTCATGAGTTTCAAAGGACCACAAAACCTGGATCCACCTCTGGACGGGTTCTCTGTCTTTGGAGGTCTCACAAATTGATGGGGAGGCAGGTATGCAGATAACAACAATATGATAAGTTCTAACAGTACGACCAAGTGTCCATATCTCCTGGGAGTACAGGTGAGAGTGCAAATACCCCTGACTTGGAGGATGGGGAAAGACTTCTCTGAACTAGTTTCAAAGGATGAGTAAGAGTGTGACAGGCAGGGAATGAAGGCAGAGATGAAGGAAGAAGGAAAACATTCCAAGAGAGTGAGAACAGCGTAGGCCTGTGGTTCTCAAATGGGGACAATTCTGTCCCCTCCCCCAGGGGATATTTGGCAATATCTGGAGATCTGGAGACATTCTGGCTGTCATAAATGGGAGGGGAGTGGTGCTACTGGCTCCTGGGGGAGTCTGGGGCGGGCGGGGGAGATAGAGGCCAGGGATGCTGCTACAATGCACAATCGTCTTACAATGCACAGGACAGTCCCTGCAATAAAGCATTATCCAGCCCAAAAGGTCAACAGTGCCAAGGTTAAGAAGGCCTGGTCTAAGCAAAGGTATAAAATACACGTTGTGTTAGGTTAAAAGTGAGAAGGTGCCAGTAGCCTTGGCAAATGGAGTGCTTCCAATGACTACTTTTACGGAAGCAAAAAGCCAGAGATAAGAGGGGAGGAAAAATGAAATTTCCAAGAGGCCAAGTTAGAAGGCTGAGCCGACCCCTTACTCTAAAACAGAGGTTCTCAACCTGTGGGTCATGACCCCTTTGGGGGTCAAACGGCCCTTTCACAGGGGACGCCTAAGACCATCGGAAAACACGTATTTTCGATGGTCTTAGGAACCGAGACACCCCTCCTCTATCCGTCTCCATGCTTCAAGACAAAACTTCATTTATTTGTAATTAGAAATAAATATTTCACAATATATAATTATGTATTGTTTTTGTGATTAATCACTGTGCTTTAATTATGTTCAATTTGTAACAATGAAAATACATCCTGCATATCAGATATTTACATTACGATCCATAACAGTAGCAAAATTACAGTTATAGAGTAGCAACGAAAATAATTTTATGGTTGGGGGGTCACCACAACATGAGGAACTGTATTAAAGGGTCGCGGCATTAGGAAGGTTGAGACCCGCTGCTCTAAAAGCAGAATCCACCAACGACAAAGTGAGGAAACTGGGCTCCTGGAAGCCTCAGGTGTTATTTCGTGGTCCCATGAAAGGAAAAGCCCGTCTCTCAGGGATGCTGTCCCCGGCTAGTGCCCACTCCAGAGCAGCGGCCTGCACGCTTTCTTTCACATGGGTGGCTAAGGAACGCAGGGAGGACCAGCTGACCCATGCAGCTCACCCTGGCAGGACGCTCACTTCCAGAGATCTGCAAAGCGCATGTGAATGCTGGAAGAACTCGCACACAGGAATCGCCCAAGCAAGGAGAAAAGGAACCAGAGGCTCCAGGTCCAAAAAAGGAAGTGGCTACAAAGAAAGCAGACTATGGTGGGGAGGCTGCGGTCAGGGCTTCAAGTGGTCATCAGGGTTATTGGCAGGAGCCAGGCCTGACCACAAAGGCAGGAGGTACCTGTGCAGGAATCTTACTCCTGGGCGCAGATCCTTGAAAGTGGAGTGAGGAGCTTACCACCACAGCCCAAACCATCAGCACCTCCACCTCCACCAAAAATAAAAACAAATAAATAGAATAAATCTCCCCCCCGAGCAAGAGGCTTCTAGGAGAGAAAGAAGGCAGCCCCCAATAAACTAGCAGCCTGGGGGATGAGAGTAAAATATAAAAACGGAAACTTCTCAGATATAGGCCCTAACACACTAGAATCCACATCACCCCTTTAATCTTGTCTTATCCAGACTCACATGCTCAGACACAAACCTACTTCAATTTTAAAATACAGTAAGGAGGAAGCTAAGTCAATTGCAACAGATGTCTAAAAAATCAAGCTTTCGCTCCAAGAGGTGAAAAGAAAGCCAGCATACTAGCAAAATAAGATTAATTCTAAATGGACAATGCCATAAAAACTTCAAAAAAAGTAACTGAAACATTTTTTTTCTCTCTCTACAAAAAAAAAAAAGAAAATATTGTCATGAAGAATGTACCACGTGACCAGCATTATGCTGGGTGCTGCCGTCAGAAAAATTAAAATCAAGTTTGGGTGACACAGACCCCTGGAACAACTGTAGCCTTAAATGCCTAATTGTACGTCACAGACCATAAACGCAGGAAGAGGGCCTTGCAGAAGAGCCAGGTGGAGAGCAGAGGACATTCCAGATGGAGTGAGAGGAGCAGCCGCAGCTCGGGGAAGGCAGGAATGATAGGGCAGTGGCACACGCACGCACACAGTCACACACACACACACACACACACACACACACACACACACACACACACACACACACACACTGAGAGATGCAATACACTCCAATGCCGCCTATATACAACCATCAATGTGCAGCCAGTAGGGCCTAACCATCAATGTGCAGCCGGTAGGGCCTAACCACCCATGTTCCAGGAGATGAAAACACTTGGCTCTGCAGTGAGTTTCTGGTCACTTTCTTCAAAGTAAATCAAACGCCCCAGGGTCACAACAGCCTGAGCCCGGTAGCTCATGCAGCTAAACACTAAAATAGTCTGGAGGGATACTGGAGTGACAGAATATTCAAACTACCAGAGAGAGGACTGCTTTCCATCTGGGTCTTCCGGTTTACAGCAGGAGAGGAGGGCAAGGGCACTGTTACCCTTTGCTGGGACTGCGTTTATGGCTACCGGGAACAAACTACTCCCCACTTATAAGGAAGACATGAACAATCACTGAATCTGTACAAGGAGAATTGCAGCCAATTCTAAGAGTTGTCAAGGACTCACGCCAATGAGACGCATATGCATACATACGCACATCTGAACATCCAGAATCTTAAATCTTAACTGACTGGGAGACTGGGGTCAAGGTAGACCTGGAAACCTGGGCAATACCCAAAGGTTGTGCTAGTGAGACCTGGGGATTCCTCCCACAACTCTTTTCCCTCCAGACAACTTAATTTTTTAGTGAATTATCAGCCACACAGAGTCAGCTCTCATGCCTCCACACCTCTGCCCCCACCACTTTATCCACCTGGACGCACCCTACCCACCCTTTACAACTCATCTCAATGCCTCTACTCCTCTATATGGTGTATTAAGCCAGCCTAAGGCATCACTCCCTCTCTGCACTTCCAGAACAATTAGTTTGTACAATTATTTGGCAATGAATCACCTAAGCTCCATAAGGCTCAACTCTTGTTTTCTTGACCTATTATTTACATCAATAGACATGTTCACTTTTCTCCCTGTCTTCACTGTCATGCCCCCTCTTTGGGAGGTAGGGAGCACATTTACAGTTCTGTGGAGCCTTCCACCTTACCTCCTAGAGATCCTTGCATAATGTAAAGTTAAATTGCAAAGCTCTCTTCTGTGCCCATAGGAAGTTAAGTTTGGCTCACATTAACAATCTTGCTTAAGATGCAAACCTCACATTTAGAGACTCTGCAACCAAGGATAAGTGAAAGCAAAAGAGAATGTAAGCTTTGAGAAACCTTGAAGATCCTCATTGTTTTACAAATTAGGAAACCCAGGCACACTGGCTGAGATGTGTTTGTGATACTTAGATGCAGAAAATCAGGTCTTTGCCCCTGCTCCATCCTCTGGGACATAGGGAAGTCTGGCGGGGAACAGATGAACACTCTACAGGGTTTGCCATTTCAAAGCTTAAGAGAGTTTTTAAAATTTAAATTAAGGTTAACCGGGGTAATTAATATTGAGAAGCGGGGTTAGGTAAGCACCGAAAACTAGATTCTGGTTTTCACTTTATAAGCTTATGGCATGACCTTTAGCTATAAACCTTATAAGAAATGGGTCTAGAACTTCCAGGAAACACCCCCCCCCAAATAAAACTCAGTTATTTTGAGACTCCACTTACTGTAATATTTTTAAAAAGTAAAACTACTTTAAAGCTGTTTACATATTACTCTATCAAGAGAGAAATAACCACATGTAGAAGACTTTCTAAAAAAAAAATTCGTCTTGGAAGCCCATTTGGGGGCGTTGAGTTGTGACATTTTCAAGGATGTCAATAACACAAGGGCTCCATCCATAACTCCTTGAAAAAACTGAAACCATGGATGCCTTGTCAAATTCAGACAGTTTATCTTGGCACTGGCAAGCCGAGCAGTCTCTTCGATGTCTGGAAACGTGTCTAATTACGTTTAGAGAGTAACTAAAAAATAGCCTGTGTCCCGGAACAGACAGCTCAGGGATCACTCCTTAGCATCCTGAATGACGTGATGGAGACAAGCCAGGAAAAAAAAAAAAAGGAGAGAAAAAGAAAAGAAGCAAGTGTGAAACCGGGATGAGACCCTAGTTTCTCTCCAAAATAACCCTCCAGTCTTCCCAGGACTTCGGGACTGCTACTACTCTCCCTGAAGTTTTTTTTTTCCTTTACTTTTGTTTCCATTAGGTCACCCGGCCCGCCCACATCACTTACCTGGGGGAGCGCACAAGCCTGCCCTGCCCCAGTCGCTGCCTCCAGCGCCGCACACTCCTTCCATCCCCCCCACCCCGCGTCCGGACTGCACCCACGGACACCCCCCTCTCAGGAAGGCGCAGCCCTTGAACCCGGCACGCCTCTGACACCCCGATGCGGCCGCGCCCCAAGGCGTCCTTTCTCAAGAGCCGGGGATACCCCGTTCCGGCCGTACTCCATCCCTCCAGCTCGGCGCGCCCCTGACACCCCCCAATCCGGCCGCACCGCAGGGGCGCCCCCTTTCGGGAAAACGCCGGCTCGCGCCACCGCGCACGGCCGCTCCGCCCTCACCTGAGCCGGAGGTTGGCCATGAACTCGGGCATGGAGACGGTGTCCATCAGCACGAAGTCCGCCTTGCCGAACTCCAGGCTCTCCTGCTCCGCCATGGTGCCGGCGTCCGGGCTCAGGTGGGCGCCAAAGGGCTCAGGTGGGCGCGCTCGGGCCGCGGGGTCGGGGTCGGGGGCGCGCGGGGAGCTCGG
>NW_017731458.1:748996-767240 GCF_001890085.2 Hipposideros armiger | reverse complement strand
GCAAGACACAAGAGGAAAGGCTAGGGAAAAAACGCCCCTGGGGACCGGCGCTGGGATCTCGTGGGGGCGGTGCCAAGGAGCGAGGACGTGGGAGGGTGGGTGGAATCCGGATTCCCGATTGCCGCCTCCCGCCGGTGCTTGGTAAATGGCAACCAAGTTAACGAAAGGAGCTCGTGGAGCTTTTCGCGAGGATCATTCATTATGATTGTATCGCCCTGCCGCGAAGCCCACCCTTGCTCCTCTGCTCACGTCCTCTCCATCCTTGAAATGATGGTTCACGCTCAGACGGAGAGATAATAGCTAACGTGTTGGGGACAACAAAAATGAGCGGAGCTGTCCTAAGTGCCTTACAGAATTTAAGTAACGTGTCACACTTCTTGCTAGGAAGTGGGGAAGCTTCAGTTTCATCCAAGTGATTTGACTTATGAGCCCCAGCTTTTAGCTACATGGCAGACTGCTTTCTTTCTCCAATGTTCCAGAATCCACTTTTTTCTTCCACTCATCCGTGCATGTCATCCAACATCCTCTTATATTGAAGTGTTTAATGTATGTATGTATCATCTCCCGGGAATTATTGTAGGTTTCCTGAACATGGGGACATGTCCTAAACTTCCCCATGTCCCCCTTGGCACCTGCTGAGGAGCTATTGTACTGCCTTGCACATAGACATATGAAATCCACAATAGCTCAATGGAATGGAATGAGTTTAAGTGGTATCCAATACATAGATACATTGGTTGAGGTTGGAAAATGCTTTTGGAACTTAGACTGCATTTTCCCAAAGAAAATGTATGATAAATGGCTTTCTAAGGCAGCTCCTCTTCAGCGCTATTTCTGCTTGTACCATCTTTTATTCCAAAATCTACTAGGGAATCTAGATGGGCTCCATCTCGGTGGCTGAATTTGAGATGAGTAAACCACCCCAGGGACCCTGCTCAAGGACTGCTTCTGCTGCCAACAACCCACCCTGGCCAAGAGAGAGAAGAAGGCATTTTGATCGCCGCCCAAGGGAGCACCTCTGCCATCGAAAAGCTGCCTCAACCCCCGGCATCGGCAGAGCCACAGCCTGACTACCACTAGCAGCTCACCTTCTTCCAAAGACACCTCTCTGGATCTCAGTGCCCTCATTCGTGGAATAAGACCTCGGGGCTAGATCCTTTCCAAGGTAGGACTGTTCTTTGCTTGGGTCATTTGTGTGGGTCGGTCAGTGGCTAAGCAGGCGATTAGAGTGTGGTACATTCCTAAAATGTTTGTATTGGTATGTTTTGACACAAAGAGCACTGAATTTCAAAAAGCAAAGAAAGAAATCTCAAACTTTGTGCAACTTGGAATAACCAGGAGCCATGCTGAATAATCCATTAGTAAATGGATATACTGTACTATATGTGTGTTTCCCAAGCCCTGGGGTTGTTAAAAGGTTATACGGTGATTTGATCTATAGTGGTAAGCAGCTATGTTTTTCAAATGGCCAAGACAAGGGACCTCTTGTTTTAATCAATATCTTATATAGGAGCCCAATGTATATATAAAAAATACACACACACACACACACACACACACACACAATATACACAGAGTAATTTATGTATTTATCTTAATAGCCCAGATTAGAATAAAATCAGGGATTGAGACCAATGAGGCTCTTTTGATGAACCCATTGGGGCTCACCATCCCCTTAAATCAGCCTCAGGATCCCAGGTTACTTTTGTATGTTGTTTTGGTTTTACAGTGTCAAGAAAATGCTGATTTACATGGCTAAGCAGAAATCTGTTACTCCTACAATTTTACATCCAGCCTTTTTAAAGGCCAACACACAGCTACGGTCTCATTAATCAATGACACATTTACAGGAAGTTCTAATATATGCAGAGATGGCAGGGGAAACTAAACACTGAAGTCTGCATTCAAACAGGTAACGTAGAGCAGATTAGTGCATCATTAATTTCCATTGTGATAAAATTTGAATATAAACACATTTGGATATGTATGTGTTACAATTGAAAATATACCAACACCCGAAAAGTAGAAGTTAACCTCACCAGTCATGAGACACACTGATGTCATGAGTGGTGTGATGAGTGATGTGAGTTCCTAAAAAAGACGTAACATCCCCTACCTCCTAAAAATGTGTCCACTAAATCTAACCACGAAGAAGCATCAAATAAACCCCCATTAAGGGGCATTCTATAAAACAACCAATCTATACTCTTCAAAAATATAAATGGCATGAAAAACAAAGAAAGGCTGAGGCACTAGGCCAGGTTAAAGGACCCCTAAGAGACACCACAACTAAAGGCAATGTGTGGCCTGGACTGAATCTCAAACTAGAGAAATGTAAAGGGCATTATTGGGACAATGGGTGAAATTTGAATGTAGACTTTCTAGTAGATAGTAGTATAGCTAGTGTCATAGTTTTCCTGAATTTGATAATTGTACTGTGATTCTATTAGAGAATGTCCTTGTTCCTAGGTGACACCTAAAGGGATAAAGGGTATGATTTCTCAAATTGTTTGGCAAAGACAGTATGATACAATAATAATAATAATAATAATAATAATGATAATAATAATAAAAGTGTGTTGGATATATATATATATGTAGGTAGATATAAATGAATAAAGCAATTATAACAAAATGTTAAATGGTGAATATAGTTACAGAATATATGGGTGCTTTTTAAAAGTACTGTTCCTGTAACTTTTCTGTAAGTTTGAGATTTTTTCAAAATATAAAGTTAAGAATCAAATAACAATTTAAATAACTGTTCAAAAATCTTTAAAAAGTTTATTTTAAAGACTCCAAATAACATGTTTTAGAACGTCACATCAGGAATTTGCAGACCTTCCAGAACTGAAAAACCAGCACATGCTTTGAAAACTCGGGTACAGAATATCTGTTAGCTCTGGTTGCCATAGATGTGGTAGGAGATTATAAACACTGAACAGACAATTCTAAAAACAAAATAATTTAAAGTTTACCTTAGTCATCAAATACGGCCATGTGCTGCAGAAGGGGTACTTCCTAGTCTTTGCCTGAAATTCCCTTCCCTGTTGTCATGCCTCACCTCGACGGCCCAGCTAACTTCTGCTCCTGCCTTCGATCTCAGCCTCAACATCATTTTCTCTAAGAAGCCTTCCCTGATCCCCTAAGCCAGGCTTGGCCGTCCCTCCTCTGTGTTCCCACAGCATCCTGGAAGTGTCATCTCTGTGACAGCACTGAATGCACTTGAGCCTGTTGACCACATCTCTTATTAGACTGTCAGGGCCATGAGGGCTGGAAGCTGTGTCTGTTCTGTTCTTGGATATAACTCCGGCACCCAGTGGCACAGCGCCTAGGGTGTGAAGCTCTGAAGAAACACTCGCTCTATACATGAATACGGAATGGTCTGTGACTCAATGGCTTTTGTCATGTGAGGTTGTAAATCCACCCCCCTTGGTGGAGTTTCTGCATTAAAATCAGTCTTTGTGTGGCATGTATCTCATACTCATCTCCTGTCCCTGGAAGCAGCTCTCAGGGCTGTGTTCACATTTCCCCTGGGGCCAGGCCTGCACACTCTATGTTCACACTGAACAAAAGCTGTTGTTCTGAAAACCTTTCTGCAGTTGACAGCTGCCGTAGAGCCTATGCTCTAGGTTATCCATGAAAATCAACTCTGAGTTTTCCACAGCCAATGTTTTCTCCCATTCTACTTTCCCAGAATGCTTCTGGGCTGCCCCACCTTCCCTTTCTGTACCAGGTGTTCTGCATCTGCAAAGACAACTCATTTCAGCAGGAGTCCTGCAAGACACAAGAGGAAAGGCTAGGGAAAAAACGGTCACACAGCATACTCGAAGGGTGTTTTACACATTTATTTTCTAAACCCCGGTCATTCTAGAGCAGAAGTAGAAAGGCAAATTTATGTTGCAAAATAACTTCATGATGCACTCACAACCATATAGAGATGATATGGAATTCTCTGCCTTAGATATTATTCAAGACATACACTTCTTCCTTTTTCATGCATAAGGCTGGCTTGAACTAAGAATGCAACATCAAAGACAGCATGTATGTTCTCTATGGTTTCTGAAGCCCAAGTTTTTTAAAGTAGAAACGCACCCAACAGTTGCCTGCCTGGTGTCATTGATAACTCGCCCACCTGTGGACCCCTCTCCCCCGCTTCCTCACCCTGCCTTTCACCGTATTGACATCTCACAGGTCTAAAGGAAAGGGAGTTTTCATAGCAGAGATCACTGTCATAAACCATAAGTCCAGAACAGGATTTAAATTTTTCATCTTCTCACCTCTAGCAAGTAAAGACAGAGAATCAGCCAGCCAATTACTAAAGATCTGGTTCTGGGTTCCAGGAATTTCTTTCCCCACTGTCCCTGTAGCCCAGCTGTGCTTACTTGTGATAGTGTTGGGTTGGGGACAAATATCTTTCCTTAGCTCTTTGGAATGGCTGATAAAGCAGACAGAGCTCCTTTTAACGTATCAAGCTAAGCACAGAGGAAGTTTGGAGATACCAGCTGAAGTGGGGAGGAGATGGAGGAGGAAAAGGAGAAGGAAGGGGCTGCCACTGCTAGGGTCTTGGGGCAGCAGGTGGACAGTAACAAGGCACTGGTTCTCAATGGTTAGCTTTCATCACCCTTTGATGAGAAAACGCATGGACTTTCTCTCCCAAGGCAAATGTATTAAGCACATACACAAAACAGCTTGCACGTGGAGTCTTCCCCCACACCCCTACCCAAAATAACCTGTCTATGGATCCCAAGGTAAGAACCCCTGAGCTAAAGGAAGGGTTACTTCATAGGTCCTCATCATTGGGGAACAGAGAAGAATTTAAGTAAGTCATCACTGGCAGTATCCTGTGAGTCACTAGCCGGGGACTGTCCCAAGAGCACATCCTCCTCTGTGGGCAGAGGATCCACAGATGTAACGCCATAGGAAAGACAGTCAGCTGGTGGAGGCAGACGCTGCCTGGGACGGCCTCCAGCATTTTTTCTGCCTATGACAACATACTTTCTGACTATAAACATTTCACCGGAATGTATCATCTTTGCTAATTATGTAGGTGCTGATGACACTGAGGTGGAGTTGGCTGTTTGGGCATGTCCCTACACTTCCTAGGACAGGTGCCATGCACTACTCATCCTTTTATTTTGAGCCCTCAAGCTGTGCCTTGGTGTCCCTCAGGTATTTCTTGAATAGAACAGGTGAATTAATTGGTGGGTTAGTTGATTAGTAGATGTGTGTATAGATCCAGTAGTGGTATATTTTGAGGAGCATGTGGCATTTCTCTAAGCCCAAAGTTAGGACACCGCTAAGTCTCAAACTGTTTTGGCCACTGGAAGTAGCCCCAGAGCTAGGAAATGTGGGCGTGCGATAGGCAAGCCAAAAGGCACATCCCCAGTCAGTTCATGGATTGATGATATCTTAAGGCAGGACGTCTCAAACTTGAAAGTGTATAAGAATCGCTTGGGTCTGCACAGCCAGCTTTATTTGTGAAACAAGGAAATAAAAGCTTACTTCTCTTAAGAAGAAAAGAATCACGTGGGAACTTGTTAGAAATGCAGAGTCTCAGGAGCCATCCTTGACCGAGTGAATCAAAACCTGCACTTTGACAAGATCCCTAAGCGAGGCTGCTGCTGTCGGTGTGCAGACCAGAGTTTGAAGATTCTGAGGAATCTTCGTGGTCCTATAATCAAACATACACTTCCTCTACAGTTGGGGAAACTGAGTCTCAGGAACAGCAATTGACTTTGACTAGGTCAGAGTGAGGCACTGGTAGAGCTGAGGCCAGAACTGACAACTTCTGATTTGGGTAGCGGGTCATTTCTGCCACCCAACGTGGACGTCTGTGTATTTGTGAGACAATGTGCACGAGGAGGAGTAAAGAGAAGAAGGGAGGACATCCTAGACCTCCTCTGAGTAACCCCAGCACTATACCCTACTCTAAGTCGGGGGCTGATGTCCTCCTTTTCCACATGCCCTTTTTATCCTCTTCCAAAAGCTTGGAGTAGTGGTTAGAGAAGATATTGCTCGGGGTGGGGAAAATTCCAATTCCTTTCTTGCCTCCAGCTTGACAAAGTAGTGAGTAGTCAGAACTAGTATCACCCACCAGTAACATTGTGTTAGTGTCTATAGAATTGACATTCCAGGAAGAATGTGACATCATACTCAAAGTGACATCTTCTAATTTGCCTCCCAAATCCCCTTTCCTCCTGCCAGTCTCCCAGAGTTTCTCAGCTGGTGAGATGCAGCATCACCCATCTCCTAGCATTAAGATCTTGAAATAAATTGACATTAAAATGCACAGTGGGACCCTCTGACTTTTTCCAATTGGATTAATCAGATTATCTAGAGGTAGAAATAATAGCAGTACTTGTATCCAAATTCTGACAACCTAACCCTAAAGAAACGATACAGGGGGAAAGTTTCAAGGATTTAAAAGGAGAATCCACAGAACCTCAGAGGCCATGTAATCCAATATCCCACCCGATGCCTGAACCCCCAATACGATATGCTGAGGCCGAGACCTGCCTGGACCATTTGACTCATGAGCCCCCACCCCCCCCCCCCCCCGCCTCAATCCCCTGTAGACATCTCCACATAAAAGAAGATTCCAACTCCATTTCACTCAGCCTTACTCCTGAATCACTGCCCAGGCTCACTCCATGCCCTGTGTGCCAACCAGCTCCCAACCGTCCCGTCTTCTCCTCTTGTTACTCATTATTCCTATTTGTGAGCTTGATTTATCCTTTAGAGCTGATATTCCACCAAGAGAGGACCAGGTGGAAGGGAACTGTAACCCAGGAGGGAAGCCAAGGTCATAGCCAGTTAAGGAAGAGCCTCCTGTTTTTCTTGAGTTGGTCTGACTTGTAGAATTTCTACCCACAGAATCCTAACTCTGTTTCCTCAGATCTCTTGGAACTCTGCCTCCTCCGTTTCGAAGGTCTATGTCTGACGGTGCTTGTCCCCTAGCCATGTCACAGTCACTTTCTCCTCCTTTCCAAGTTCCTGTGCTTTTCAAGTCTCTAGTTAGCTCTTCTGTACTAAATAGGCTTGGGCTCAAGGCAGTCTTTTCCCCATACTTGGGAGGTTGTGGTGGTGCAGTGGCATCAAAACTTCAGGTCCCTGAACCAGAGGCTCAGGATGGGGGTTGAGGATCTTCATTTTAATTAGCAGCCCAGGAGAGTCTGATGCCAGTGGGCAGGGAGCCTAACCTGGAGAAATAGTGATGGGAATTTTGCTATCAGACTCACACCAGAGTTTGATTCCTAGCTCTGCAACTTACTACTTGTATGACCTTGAACAAACTAGCTCATCTGTATAAGCCTCAGTTTCCTTATCTTTATTAGGGAGACAATAAAACCCATCTCTGAGTAGTAAAACTATGAAATGATGACTATAAAGTACTTCATATAATTCAAAGCAGGTAGTAAGCACTCAGTAAATATAGGTTTGCATTGCTATTAGCGAAATTGCTTCCTTTGTCTCCAGGATAGGGAAGTTAGTAGCAGGTAATAATTTATTGCCTGTCCTTCTTAGCATGCTAAGAGTTCTAATGTCTGCCTGTGAGTCTTCTGATCACTCTATGAGTTTCTCCTGTGTGACTTTTGTGATTCCTGTTGGGAATTTATTACCATTTCTATGTATGGTCACGGGCCTTGCACTTGGGAAGGGATCAAAACTGGCAGAATATTTCTGAATGAGTTCATGCTATCTGGCCAGGACTTCTGTGCTACACACTCCCACTGCAACACCACATCTGTTCTTCTTCCCCTTTCCCCAGTGCTCTCCTCCTGACATTATAGTCCCGGGACAGTTCCCTCCTGCCCTGACCCTTCCCATTACCCCAGTCCAGTGAAGTGCGCCATCCCTTGATGATACCTGCCAGTTTGTATTTACTTCTTTGCATGAAAACTCCTAATGCACTGCATCATATAATATAAGCTCTGTGCATCCGTTAACATGTTTAAATAGAGACGTAACAAGAGATGGAGCTGGTGGAATGAGGAGTGGGGTGGGGGGTGGGACATGGCTTTGACACCCATGTCATAGGGAACCACTTTTGCCTTTCATAGAAGCATTCAGTTCAGCTTCTGTTGTGGTTGTTATCAAAGGATTAATTCAGAAGAATTAATAGGGCCTGCCCTATGGATACGTTACTTTCAAAGTTCTCCATCAGGAAACAAACACATGTAGCAACGGTGCAGAGCATTTACGTGTAGCTACAAGGGTGGTGGGGCTCTGATGTTCAGGTTTGGAAGGTGGTGGCGTGTGGAGTAGCAGCAAAGGCTCAGGGGCAGGTTTTGCCACATGTGCACTGTAGGTGACCCGGGCAAGTCACTTATGCCCTCTGAGATGCTTCTGTAAAGTGAGAATGATATTAATATCTTACCTCATAGTGTTGCTATGGTAATCAAATGAGATAAAGTATGTTAAGCACTTAGCATAGGGTCTGGGACATAGTTGGGCTCCATGAATGTAAGCTGACAATACCATTATCCATCAGTCTTCCCTCTGCCCCCCCCCCCAGGGCTTTGGTGGGCTCCTAACCAGATGGGGAAGGAAAGAGTGTTTGTTCTGTTCTGGTTCTTCCTTTCTTTTGACACCCTGGCTCGCTGGTATCCTCTTATCTGTTGGTTCCTGTCAGACTGGCCACTTCCTTGTAGCTGAACTGATATACTAATTACAGGGAGTTCACAGCCTCTCTATCTACAATTTCTCAACGTTCAGCATAAGGCACAGTAACTTCCTGGCTTTTCTAGTCATGTTTTGTCACCTGAGTTACTGATTGCTATTGCATAACCAGGTATGTACTTGCCTTTCAGGACGTACATTTCTTTCCCAATGCAAACACAGCCGCATAGGGCATAAGCATAATGCCCATGAAGAGCTGTCCCAACCTCAAACCCTGTGTAGTTGCTTTGGGAAGGTTTTCTAGACCAGTGAATCCCAAATCTGCCTGGTCATTAGATTAGAATCCCAAATCTACCTGGGCTGCTCTGGGAAAATGCAGTTTCCAGGATTCCACTCCCAGTCCTTCTGAACTGAAAATTTGTGGCTAAAAACCACTGTTGGAACACCTGGAGTTAGACACATAGACAGAATAACTTCTGAGACAAGTGTTGCCTGGAACACGGATGGCCATTATTATCAGAGTGGCCACTTTCTCTTTCACGTGGGATAGTGCAGAAGGAAGCTTAAGATTTTGAGTTTCCTGCCTCATGCACCTTTCAGGGATTTAACACAATCCTGCTTTCGACTCTACACCTCATGTCTCTTAAGGGTCCTGAGACCATTCATCTGTGGCAAGTACATTCACTAATCACCCATTTTTATTAGGAAAGCGTGCCTTTCCGCTCTCCCTATAAAACCTCTTCGGAGCATACACTTGCTTACAGCTAGTGCTCTGAGCCAGGAGTGTAAGGATTAAGCCTTCCGCATACACTTCATTTGCCTACGATTCCCTAGAAGATTAAAACTTATATCCCAGCCAGAAAGAAGTATGGCTGGGCCAGCTCCGCCTTTGGGAAGAAGAGGAAGAAGAAGAAAGAGGCCTATTTTGGCTACATGGGGAAAATCCTAAAGCAAGTGAGTTGGGACTCTCTTTGTGGAAGTTTAGAATGGCCAAGATAGGTATCGTGTTAATGGCCTTGGGTGTGTTCTTGATTTCAACTTATTCTGACACAGGAGTCCTTCTTCACGCGTTTGAGCTCCTAAAGAGTTGTGTGCAGACAACTTCTGTTAACTGGATCTGCCGACGGCTGCTATCTTCTCCCCTTGGCTTCCTTTCTGTTGGCAGCAGCCCTGAACACCTGAGCTCTTAGTGTCTCTCTTTCTTGTATCTGTTGACAGGCAATCTGTAAACTGATTCTTAAATGCCCTCCCCTTTTCTTATAGACGGGGGATTCACCACTGAGTCTGTTCTGTCACTTTGAAGAGTTGCATATAGAAGGGTTTCCTTAAATGGTCCTCTGTACTGGAATGTACCTAAAGTGGGAAGACACCTTTATTCCTTCTTTCTTCCCACCCCATCACACCCCATCACATACATATTACAGAAAACAAAATTGGGAAAGTCTTCCCATTCACAAGAAGCTGTGGGGAAGAGAGTAAGAAGATTCTGTGAAAGATGTGCAAAGGCTTGATTTGGGATTTTACTTCCACATGACAGTGAAGCAAGGCTGAGTGTTCATGGGTGTAATTGTACCAAAGCCCCCTGTATTCCAGTAGCATCATTTGGAACCTGTTGCTTATCCTGGGAGAAGGGAAAATGGGATTAAGGAAAGGCAGGAGGAGAGAAGGTATGTGATACAGAGCAGGGTGTGTCAGCCACAGCATATGGCATTATGGGGCTGGATAACTGCTTGTTGTGGGGGACTGTCCTGTGCATTGTAGGAGGTTGCTCAGCAACTCTGGCCCCTACCCACTAAACGTTGGGAACACCCTCCATCCCAGTGGTAACAACCAAAAATGGCCACAGACATTGCCCAATATCCCCCGGAAGGCAAAATCATCCCCAGTTGAGAACCACTGCTGCGATCCTGCCTTTGGCGGGAAGGGCCCTCCATGGAAGTACTTGCACCAAGCAGTCCTCTAATCTTTAGTCTTAACTTGACCTGTCCTCAACTGCATGGGTCTGGCAGGCCAGTCTGCTTTTTCAAGCCTCCAAAGGGTTGAGCCTGTACCTCAGGTCAACCTCTCAGGACACTGTGGGACTCAAACAAGGTGTTGGTTGGATAAAGGCATTGAGCGTCTAGCCAGTTCTGCTGAGGAAGCTCAGATGCGGTCTCTAGTGTAAAGGGGCTAGCAACCCTGGTGGAGGCGTGAAGGAGATACTTGTACGTTATTAGAGCCAGGAGAAACTTTTCGAATTCTGCTACAAGCCTTTCCTTTCACGGAGAAGACACTGAGACCCAGTGTGAGACTATGACCTGCTTACATGACGTCTCATATCCAGACAGAGTTAGAATGAGAGCCCTGGGTGGGTGACTCTCAGGGCAACGTTTTTTTGTTTTTGTTTTTTACTACTTCAGCTGCCTCTCTCACTTGAGACAAGAACACTAATGACATAGCAGCGCGTGATAATGGACGGGTCTGAGAACACAGCACTCTGGTCCTCAGTGGCAGGAGGGACTCAGTAAGGCTGTGAGGAATGTAGATAAGCAGGAGGTGGCATTTGGGGGAGAAGCCTTCAATGAAAGATTGGATTTGAAAGTTGGGGTTGGGTGTGGGCATGGTAGGTCAAGGTGACAGATACACAGTGGCATGGAGACTGGAAAGCACAGGGACACATCCATCAGAGGAAGAGTGAGTTTCCCAGCTTGGCCGGAGATCATGTTGGCACAGGGCAGGAAGGCTGGAAACGGAGACGTGTTAAAGTAAAAGGCTTATTGACGTGAGGCACAGAGTGTGACAGGACACGCTAACCTAAAATTATATTGTCTGTCCTCCGAAGGTGTTGGATGTTAACTCTGATTCCAGTAGGAGAAACTGAAGCACAAAAGTTGACGTGACGAGAGGTAGTCTGTCTGTATTATCCAGATAAGGGTTATCTTTCTCACCAGCTACAAATCCCCCCCCCATCCCCCTTCCCTCAGAGACAGTTGATAGAAAAATGGGCTGGTTCCTTTCATCACATCCCTACCGTTGTCCCTTTGGGTGGCTTGTGTGGTTCCACGGGTGCATGAATCCATGGAAACCACGGGTGCTGGGTTAGACCTCAGATCGCTCACTAGGGGAAGCCTTCACTTCCCTGTCCCACCCTTGTGCCACTTCTCTCCCAGGTCCACACTGGCTTCAGTGGGTGCTCCTGAGTTTTAGATGCGCTGTGCTCTCTGGAGGATTGGTGACTGGAGTGGGTTAGCCTGGAGGCAGTGAAGCTCTCCTTCTACAACCACAGAAGGGCTGTCACCAGCAGAGAGCTTCTTGAAGCAGTCAAGCAGAGATCCTCACGGAAGAGCTTTTGAATAAATGAAGTGGTTCTGAATGGCCCTGTTGTTGAAATGATTGCACTTGTCAAAAAAATCAGATACGTCCATGGGTTGTGTTGGGAGACAAGGTCTCTGAGAAGTGCCTGCTGCCCCAGGAGTCTTGATGCTGGACGCCTGGATGCCTGGACCATGTATTTTTAGCCTCTGACTTCATTTGTGAAAAATAATAATAATAAAGAAAAGGCATTTATCTTGTGTGTGTGTGTGTGTGATGCTTCTTGTCTATGGCTTTTACCTTTTTCTTAGGCAGGCTTCTCCCCTGTTTTGATATTAACTCTTGCCTTTTTTTTTTTTTTAGCTGAGCCATCCTGCCACCTGTTGGCAGCTCAGCGACAGCTCAGCTCAGGCCGGGACTCGAACCACTGTTGCTCAGAGCTCACACTCTTGAGCAAGCTCTTAACTAACTGAGCCACTCGGCCGGCCCTAACTCTTGTCTTTTTAGAGGATACAATTCAACCTGTAGCACTTTATACTTGCCATCTCTCTCCTCGACTTCAACCCAAGGGCGGAGGCTGTGGCACTGGAAGAAACTGATGATTTTTAAAATTTAAGCACCCCGACCTTGATTTATAGGAACTAAAAAATAAAGTGAAAAAGGTCCCATTTGCTCTTTGAGTATACGACTCATGGTGTTGGTTATCTGTGTAGCACTTAGCGTAATAGCTTGTATGTAATAAGTGTCTGTCAAATGTATATGCTGGTCCCGACTGTGGAAAAGACAGTTATAATAGTATTGTAAAAATACAATCACTTAGGAGCAGAAAAAGTAAACAGGATGATGTGCTTTAGATGTGGAGGTCTGGGAAAGCCTGGGTAGGTGAAACAAAGGAAGAGAGGGTGCTAAGCATGGGGACTGTGGGCTAAGGGAACAACAGTCTGAGCAAAGGTCCTGGGGCACTCAGAAAAGTTTTTAGCTTGATAGAGAACTACAATAAAGAAATCAGGCCAGCTTGGTTTTAGCAAGCAAGGGAGAAGTACAGTAGTAGAGGATGAGGTTGGAGAAAAGGCCTGGGGCCAAGTCATGCAGGGGTTGGTTTCAATTCCAAGGATGGTGTGAAGCCACCAAAGGATTCTATCTAGGGAATTGACATCTGATTTAGTTGTTTTGTTTTCATTGACATGTAAACTACAGTAAAGTGTACAAATCTTAAGCACTCTTCAGTTTTACATGAAGATACAGAACATTTCCATCACTCTTGGTTGCTATGTAAAGAACAGATTGAAGAAGGCTGGCCGAGTGGCTCAGTTGGTTAAGAGCGCGTACTCTGAGCACAGGGTCGCCAGTTCGATTCCCACATGGGCCAGTGAGTTGCGCCCGAGCTGAGCTGCCACTGAGCTGCCAACAGGTGGCAGGATGTCTCAGCTGGCTCCTAACAACAAGGTTGCTGGTTCAACTCCCGCATGGGGTGGTGGACTATGCCCACCCATAACTAAGACTGAACACGGCACCTTGAGCTGAGCTGCCCTGAGCTGCTGACAGGTGGCCAGATGGCAACTGGACTTGGAGCTGAGCTAGCTGCACCCTCCACAACTAAGATTGAAGGACAACAACTTGGCTGTTCCCCTTCCCCAATTCCCCAACTGTGTTCCCCTCCCCAATTCCCCAATAATTTTTTTTAAAGGAACAGATTGAAGAGAGTGTGGACTTGGGAAGTTTAGTTAGAAATATTTTGCAGGAGTTTAGTAGAGAGTTGATGATGGCCTGCATGAGTGCGGGTAGCAGTCAAGATGGAAAGAAGTGAAGAGAATCGAAATGAATTTGAGATAGAATCAGTAGTATTTGCTAATGGAATGGATATGTGAAGTGAAGGGAAAAGTGATGATTCCTAGATTTTGAGCTTGAGCAGTGCAGTGGATACTGGTCAGTTCCAGAGACAGAGAAGACTACAGAAAGGAGGACAGGTGTTTGGGGAGAGAATTCCATTCTGGACATGAGAATTCCATATGGACATGTTAACTTTTAAATAACTGTGAATTATGCAAATGGAGATAGGTCAAATAGGTAGGTCTGGACCAAAGATACAAATTTGGGCACCATTAGAATAAAAAGGTGATATACAAACCAGCAGGGATGGGTGGGATTACCTAGGAAGATGGGGTAAAAAGGAAAAGAGAAGATGATCCAAAACCAAGAGCAAAGAAATTCTAATATTTAGAATCAGATAGTGGAGAACCGACAAAGAAACTAAGGAAGAGAAATCTGAGACATCAGGAGGGGGTGATGTTGTGAAAGCCAAGAGAGGGAGAAGTGGTCTGGTCGGCTGGGCACAATCTGAAGGAGAATGGTACAAGGAGATATTATGTCCATTGCATTTGATGCCATGGAGATCATAGTGACCTTGAGAAGTCAATTCGCTGGAGCAGGGTGGGTATTGGACAGATCTGAGCAGGTTGGAGAGTGAATGGGAAGTAGTCAGTGGAGACAGCTTTTTGGATGGTGTTGAAGGAGCAATTTAGCACTGAAAGACAACAGAGACACAGGCCAGGAGCCAGAACATCATAGTATACAGAGAGATTTTTTAGATGAGCGATGTTAGAACTTAATTGTTTGCTGATGGAAATTCTCCAGGATAGAGAGAGAGATTAATTTGGAAGAAGGTAGAAAAAGGCAAAGGATCCAAGACCTTGAGAATGTGAAGGGAGATCAGATTCAGAGTAGAAGTGAAAGAGGAGATGTGTACGATAGACGTGGGTGAGTTTAGAGATACGGTGATGAAAAGATGAGAAAGTTGGTGCCTATTTTTTTCTTTCTGATGAAGCAATGAAAGTGGAGGTGGGGCATGGAAGGTTTAAAGATAAGATATGAAGTTATTATCTAAGGGAATAAGGGAGTGAGACTTGGACACCTATGGACAGATTGCTAACTAGGAATGAGCACCTGTTTAAGATCTGTAATTACGAATCGAAAGCAAAGCCTATATTTCTGCGTGACATTCTCCAGCCCATGTATCTGCTCCAGTGCCACGTGGAGAATGCAGAGTTTGAGTTCTGCACAGTGGGCTGAGGAAGGAGAGAAGGGCAAGGGAGCAACTCCATGCTGGACTGTGCAATCCAGGCCAGCCAGGAGGGTGGGGGATGCAAGTGAGCACGTTGCGATGTTTGCAGAAGACATGGAAGACATCAGGCTGGTCAAGTGAGTCTCAAAGAAGGCATTTTCCTCGCTCAAGAGTTTGAGCTCTGAGCAACAGCGGTTCGAGTCCCGGCCCGAGCTGAGCAGCCACTGAGCTGCCAACAGGTGGCAGGATGGCTCAGCAAAAAAAAAAAAAAGAAGGCATTTTCTCTCTCCAGCACCGTTTAACTTTAGCTAAGCCATAAGGGCACTTGCCCAAGAAGCAGCAGTGACACCCAGTGACCACTCTTTGAAGTGTACCCTCTCAGTTTCTGTTTGGCAGTGGACCCTGAAGTAACCTTATATGAAATAATCAGGGGGTGTTCTGCTCCACCTGGGAGGCGCTCAACCTGCCTCCATGCTGTCCACACTTGTGTCACACAGGATTCTGTATCACTGGCCCTGCACGCTCTGTGGCGATCAAAAGGCTGCAGCTC
Source organism: Hipposideros armiger (assembly GCF_001890085.2). Lineage (NCBI taxonomy): Eukaryota > Metazoa > Chordata > Mammalia > Chiroptera > Hipposideridae > Hipposideros > Hipposideros armiger. The sequence continues at coordinate 751,716 of NW_017731458.1, read as the reverse complement.
AGGTGGGTAACTAGAAACGGGTACTGAAGGCAACCTGGGAGCTGTTAATTCAGACCTGAGCTCTGTTAGGTTCCTGCTTTCTAGGGGATCCAGGACAAGCATCCTAGGATGGCTTTGGGCATTCCCAAAGCCCTGCTAGGGTTTAGACGCAAGCCTCTTCCAGCCCACAGTTGTCCTGGGGAACTGTCATCCCAGTTGACTAAAGAGCCGAGTGAGAACTCCACCTCCCTCCCAAGAGTTGACTGTCCTCAGGATGTGAGAGGCTCCTAATGTCTCTGGTTCCACCTAGGTGCCTCCTGACCGAAGCACTGGGATCTGGCTTAGTCTAGAGGGACACCTGGGTTCCTACCTGAGTCCCATCACCCATCATGGGTACTGAGCTTGACTTCTGGGCCAAGAAGTTGGGTGTCCCTTAGTTAAGGGCTGTCCCACCCACAGGAAAATACAGAGACCGAGACAGGATACCTAACCCCTTTTGCAATGGCCAAAGGTGCTTTTACGGTTCTCATTACCTTTTACCATGACCTGTTGTTAATCTTTCATTTTTAGTGGTTAGCAAACCAGGTTTTAAATCTAAGCGCAAGAGGGTACAATGAGGGTGTGTCACGGAGGCAGAACCCTGGAGTGAGGCAGGTGAGGAAGATGGCTTCCAAGGTGGTCAAGGAATGGAAGACTGTCTGACTTACCTCTAACCCTCTTCTCCTCTCTTATCTCATGACCCCCAGTTTGAATTTGACTTTGAACTTAGGGGGAGCCTGGTGTAGTGGAAAGAGTCTGCACTGAAATTGGAGTCAGGTCATCACTTGACCATGTCTGTTTCCACCTTTGCAAAGTGGTGGTGATAATGCCCAATGCATAGGGTTGTGGTGAGAGTCAAATTAATGTACAAGAAAATTAATAACGTACATGAGAGTGTTTCTTATGGTGCTTTGGTTTAAGGCAGTATTATTAGATATTTAATCCAAGGTAGATTTCATCAATTTTAAGGAGGGAAAAAAAAAACACGTTAAGGAAGATGAAATTCCGTTAGAAGCAGGGAACTCCCAGTCATTGGGAGATCCATCAGAGGCAAGGTGACAGCTGACATCCCTTCCAAGACTGAGAGAGCGCAGATGGAGGAAGGTCTAAGGAGAAGCACATAGAGAGGACTTGGAGTCAGACAGACTTAGCTTCGCACCCAGCCCTGCCAGTGACTAGCTGTGTCTCCTTGGACAGATCATTGAACCTCCCAGTGTGTGTGAAGAGATAATTCCTACCTCCTGGAGCTGGTGAGACGATTAGATGAGGTTCCACCTATGAACCATCTGGAACAGAGTAGGCACTCAGTGAATGGGATCTTAAGAACCTGTTCATTCAGGTCATTCAAAACCAAATAGTTGGGGGCCGGCCGAGTGGCTCAGTTGGTTAAGAGTTTGCTCAAGAGTGCGAGCTCTGAGCAATAGCGGTTCGAGTCCCGGCCCGAGCTGAGCAGCCACTGAGCTGCCAACAGGTGGCAGGATGGCTCAGCTGAAAAAAAAAAGAACAAAACCAAATAGTTGGGGCATATATTATTTCACCACTTACTAGCTATAGAAACATATTTCACTTCTTTGCACCCTAGTTTCCTCATATGTAACGCGAGAGAGAATAATGCCTATGATAATGGACTATTGTAATAATTATGAACTCCATGTAAAGTACTTAACTCAGTACTGGCACATAAAAAGTCTAAACATTGGCAGCAATTGTGATTAATGCAATTATGCTGAAACATTAAAGGGAGGGGATGCTAATGGGTCAAAATTTAAAATGGGAGACCCAAATGACCTTACCTTATTGATAGCATTAAATCCATTCTTGAACCAACCTCATCTGCATTAAATCCACTCTTGAACCACCCACATCTGCATTGAATAAAATATGGGATGTTATTTTCCCTTATACACACCAGTCCATTACTCCCTAAATACTTAAAGCAAGAGAGAGTTCCACTGACTCAACAGAGGTGGTAAAATACTAGAATGGGCAAGAGAAGGAGGCTGTGAAGCCTGTCTTCAGAGCTATCAGTAAAGTCTTTTGTCCCCTCCTCCCCCCAGCTCCCTCCCATAGCTCAGGTGCATATGCCCTAATGTTCCCTGGGGAAATCCCTGTTTATTATCTTTATGTCCCCTGGACCAGTTGCCTTGACTTGGAGGAAATGCAAACTTGGCCTTTGTCCCCAGTGAGGATCCTGGCCTGGCCCTGAGCTGCCAGCTGCAGCCCTCCTCTGCCTTCTGTCTCCCCGCTTCCGGCTTTCTCCTCGTTCAGGCCAGCCACGGCCGTTCTGAGAGTTTGCCGGCTTTTGCTCCTGTGAGAAAGACCAGCTTCATGGTGGTCTCTGTCCAAGCCCACAGCTCACAGAAGGCCTGACCTGCCTGTACACAAAGCCCTCCCCACCTGGCCCCTCTCCTTGGAAAGCTGTTCACTCAGGCCCATAAAAGGGCCTGAACACTTAAAACGAGCATGAGCTCACAGTCAAATTGAGGATTTAAAATTGTGATGCTTTCATTCAGGTCAACCTTCCTTTCTTTCCCAAAGCAGGTGCCTTGCCCACTGGGAGTGTTTCTGCGGGCTTAGCCCTCCTTTCTTAAGCCTCCCAGCAGCTGCCACACCGTAGCACAGTGGTTCTCAAACTTCCTAATGCCATGACCCCTTAATACAGTTCCTCATGTTGTGGTGACCCCCAACCATAAAATTATTTT
>NW_017731458.1:743978-747917 GCF_001890085.2 Hipposideros armiger | reverse complement strand
GAGGGCAGTGTCACTGGCCCTCATATGTGGGATCCGAACCGGGGCCCTCTGGCGTCCCAAGCTATCTCTTAACCATCGCGCCACTCGGCCGGCCCCGTGGAGATGACTCTTAAGTAGACACCTGAGCAAGGGGCAGGAGTGAGCCATGGGAGGTAAGGATTCCAGGCAGAGGGCACAGCGATGCCCTAAGGTAGGGTGAGTTGGGCCTGTTTGAGGAATGTCAAGGCGGCCCCATTTTCTTCTCACATACTGTGATGAACACTGTTTTTAAAAGTTGCGATAAAATGTATATAACATAAACTTTACCATTTTAAAGAACACAGTTCATCGGGATTACGTACAGTCACACTGTCATGCAACCATCACCACCATCCATCTCCAGCACTGTTTTCATCTTCCCAAACTGAAACTCTGTACCTATTAAACAATAGCTCCTCATCCCTTCCCCCACCCCCCATCCCCCATCCCCAGCCCCAGCCACCACCATGCTACTTTAAATGTATCATCTCCTTTAATCCTCAACACAACTGGAGGCCATAGTTTTTCCTGCCACGCCCATTCTACAGATGGGGAAGCTCAGACTAAGTGAACTACCTGAGGTCACATAGCTACTATGTGCAGGAGTCAGACCTCTAATGGCAGTTTCCCTGGCTCAAGCTCCTACTCATAACCGCCTACCTGGTGGGGGTGAAATGTGCCACTCTGCTGCCCCTCTGACCACCCAGAGGTGGGCCGGGAGGGTTTATCAAGGGTTATAGGCAGTGTGAGACGCTTTTCTTGCTGGAGCAGGAGGGGTTTGTTGCACATGACTGGCTCTGTCTGGAAGGAAGGGGCTGCTGCGCAGAGACATGGATTGGAGTGCAGCTTACAGTTTCCTGGTTTGGGTGGTGTGGGCTTTGGTGCCGGGAAGTCTTGAATCTACTCCCTTCCCTCCAACTTACAGGCTGAAAGAGCTCGGGAAAGTTGCCTTACCACTCTGAGTGTATTTTCTCCATGACAAACATCATCATGCTGACGTTTCAGGGTTGGTGAGAAGATCAAATGAGATAAGGCATGTAAGATGCCTAATCAGTGTCTGGTACATAGTAGGTACCCAACAAATGTTCACTCCTTGCCTCGGCAGAGCATGGGCTTTACCCGCTGGCCAGGAACCAGCCTGTTTCCTCATTAGCATAGTCAGCATTATTTCTGACCTGCCGGCTTCTCCTCTTTAATCATGGGGTTCAGCCCTTGAGCTGGGGACCTTTGCTACACAGTTTGATGTTCAGACTTGACTGGGGAGAGGCCATATGTAGGGGTGTTTAAATTCAGGGGAGCAGTCGAGCGACCTTGCCTCCTACCTTTGCTGGTGGGGGGGAGGGAAACCCCTTGACACAGAGATGTTGGCTAATGCCTGTGCCTCACCTGTGGAAGCAGACAGGGTGAGGTCCTACCCAGGACTTTGAACCTGGAATAAAAGCTAAAGTTGAAAGGAGGGCCACAGTCACTTCAGGGCAGTGGCACCCAGTCCCTGGAGCCCCTGTGCTGCCTGTCCATTTCCTAATCTGGGTCTTCAGTCTCCGGATAATTCTGTGGGCACCTCATGCCCTTTCAGCAAGTCGCCTTTCCCCGTGGAACAATCTATCAGTTTCTATTGCTTGCACATAAGAACACTGAGTGTCATACAAGGTCTTCTCAGATCAATCCAGAGAGACTTCAGGGACACTGAGATAGCAAGAGTTGCAGAACTACGGGAGACAGCTGACTAGGGGAGGCACTGGCCCAACCTCTGTCCTCTCTGCAGCTGCGTAATGGGTGGTTACTTGGGGGCATTTACCCAGTCAGCCCCAGGCAGAAGCTGAGTTTATTTATTTATTTATTTATTTGGGGGGGTTTGTTTGTTTGTTTTGGTAAGTCCTTTCTACTTGTGTTGTAAACTTCCCAAGGTTAAACCTTTCTTTTACATCTCTCCTACAGAGTCATAAGTGTTTAAACCACCCAAGGCAAACCCTAGTGCTCCGTTCTTCTCCAAGCATCTCCAAGAAACGGAGACGTTTATTGTCCCCAGGGACCCATTCTGATGTGTGCAGCTTTGCTGTGGGCCCATTGTCCTTACAGATTGTAGTTTCTCCATGAAAGCACTTTAGAGGGTAATAAAATCATCGCTCAGCCTTCTCCTCTCCCTGAGTGCCAACGGTGGGAAACCACAGCTGCCCACAGGGACGAGCATTCAGCAAAAAGAGCGAGGTGTGAGTGCCTGTGCGCCTATGTTGTAAGCAGTGGGGAAGGTGGTGAGCCAGGACAAGCCTGGAGGCAGCAGCCGCCCTTCTCCTACTGACTGTTGCCACCAACGGAATGTGGGCTGCATTTTTAGAGATCTTATGAATTTTCCAGAGAAGCTAGAAATCTAGAGGTATAAGTGAAATTCCTGATTTTTTTAAAACGTTGGCAACTAACTTGATTTTTTAAAAACTGTAAGGCAAAACACCAAACACCTCTGTGGGCTGAACGTGGCCTAGGGGGCTACCAGTTTGCAGGCCTGCACTAAGCTGCCCAGGAACCAGTCATCCTTTGTATTTGTCACCAGTACTGAGCTGAGACTGGTCAACTGGGCCCCTGCCCTGGGCCCCAGGCTTTCCTTGGCCCGTCTCTGACCCTGCCCCTTCCTCACAGGGCTAGGAGTTCGAGGGCCAGCAGGGATGACCATCTAGAGCACACGCCTCCTTCTAGACCACACTCCTGGTATGTTAGACTCAAAATCTCTGCCCAAGAAGCCCCAGCCTACTTCCAGGGCCCACATGGACCTCCGTCCTTCCAAGGCAGCCTTCACAGTCTGGCGTGGGCATCTTTAGGGATGGCACAGAGTCAAGTGTGAAAGGAGAGGGTAGGACTGTCAGCCAGGGTCCTGCATTTCTACTCTTGTCCCTGGCAGGGCAGTTGTTTGGGGTGGGCCTGTCTGCCCAGCAGGGTTAAGACAATAATAAGAGCTATTACTGATTCGCATTCACCCTGGGCCAGGCACTCTTAAATGCACCGCCTGCTGCATGTCCTTTGACCCTTTTATTAACTCTGAGGATGCTTCCAAGTAGTAGCCTCATTTTACAGATTAAGAAACCAAGGCACAGAGACGTGAAGTAAGTTGCTCGCAGCTAGAGACGGGCAGAGCCAGGATTTAAACCATGCAGTGTGTAGCCGAGTCTCTCAATGACGAGCTACACTGTGGAAACGGCTCATGCTCCCCATCCCCCACTGGATGGCCAGCCTCGGTGGGGGCTGGGGAATGGCAGGGACCCTTCGCACCTCCCTCCATTCTGCCAGCCTGGGCCTGGCCTCCGCGGGGGCGCGAGGACCGCCTGTTGGGTCTCGGAGTGATTGCCTCCCAGCTGCCTAGACCTCCCGCCGCCCCAACCCCCGGCTCGTCTGGGGGCCTGGCGGTGACGGCGGCGCCTGGCAGCTGGGGATTTGGATGCTCGGCGGACGCCTCCCCCTCCCGCTCCACCGCCAGGGGTTTGGCCGCGCCGGGGGACTTATCTTGATTCCTTTGGACAGCCCAGCTCCTTCCCAGCATGCCCCGCTCTCTGGAGCCGCCCGAGAGTCCCGCGCCCGGACTTTGCCATCAGCGGGGGGCCGGCCCCCGGGAGCACCCGGGAATGCGTCCTGCAGCCGCAGCCTGAGGTGGGTGAGCCCCGCCGCCCCGGAGCTGCGAGAGAGGCGCCCCGGGCGAGCCGCCCAGCCCAGCACCTTGGGAGGGGGCGCGCCGGGATCGGGCGGGCAGAGTGAAGGATCGGGGCGCCAGCTCGGCAGCCGCCTAAGGGGAGGGGAGCCCCGGCCCTGTCGCCGCTTTGTTGGGGCTGTGGTGCCGGCGCGGGCGCTGGCACCCATAAGTTGGGGAAAAGTTGGAGCTGCGTGCCCGGGAGCCCTGCGCGGCGCGCTGGAGGGGTAGGGGGGTGGGGAGGTGGG
>NW_017731458.1:727159-743973 GCF_001890085.2 Hipposideros armiger | reverse complement strand
GGGGGGGCGATGGGGGTCCGTCCCTCGGTCCTGGGTGTTGGAGTGAGTATTCTGGGTGGCCCGGCAGGGGGAAGGAGGTGGGGGCTTGGGTCTGTTTTATCCTTGCAGATGGGAGGGAGGGAGAAAGACATAGACAAAGAGAGACCTACCCCAGCTTATACAAAGACAGAAATCTGAGAAACTCATCCTGAAGCACACCGAGGAGAATACACAAACAGGAAAAAGCACAGAAGGAAACACTCATGCAGACAGATCATGGAGGCAGACAGCAAAAACTCAGAGAAAGCCCATACGCACTCAGAGAAACACACTCAGATGCACAGGGAGAGGAGATGGAGCTGGTGCTTTGGAGGCCATGGGACAGAGGGAGGAGAGAGGAGTAGTGAGAAGCGGAGAGACTGAGGGAGGAAGAAAAGAGGAAAACGGTAAACCTGAGAGACAGAGAGAACTGGGAGGACGAAAGAAAAAGGACTAAAGAAGACAGCCCTTTAGGAGGGCCAGTATAAACACATGACTAGAGAAACTGAGGCAGACCCTGAGAATTAGCCCTGCCCCCCTAAACAGAGATACACAGATGAAAGAGACCACAGCCTTCTCGCCCTTGCGGGCAAGTGAGTTTCAGGTGGGACGCAGCTGCATGAGACCTCTGAGAAAGGCCTCCTTGGCACTATGAGCCAGCTAAGTCCCCACCTTGTCCACCTGGCAAACTCGTACTCATCCGTCAACACCCAGTTCAAGCATTTGCCCTGTGAAGAAGGCTTTCCCAGAAAATGTCGTGCAAACTCGGTATTCTTTCTGTGTACTTCTGCATGTGGCTCAGGCACATGAGGAGCTGGGGAAGAGGTAGACAAGCAAACAGCAAACATCTGTCTGCTTGGCTACCTTTTCCCCAGCTCCTCAAGGTTTGGGGCCCCGTATTGTATTTATCGCCAATCTCCAGAATCCATCCTAGTGCTTGGCACATAGTAGATGATCAGTAAATACTTATTGATGAACACTGGGAACATGTGGACCCTCTAAGACATGGAACATAGCATTAAATACAAACAGAGGAGATACGCTGAGCTGTGGTCATTCCTTTCATAAAGGAAAAGGCAAATTTGGGTCCAGACATAAAATGCATTTTCATTCCCTTCAGGCAGGTGACTTGGAGGGAAACCCTTTTCTGTAGGTGGAGAAATTAAAGCCCAGAGAGGGGAGGAGACACCCTCAAAGGGACACAAGTGATAGGCCTGCAATGAAACAGCATGGTGAATACATACTTCTCTGAGAGGCCCTTGTTCCTCCGGCTTATGAGCTTCTTTATTTTACCATTAAAAATAACATTTTATTTATTTATTTTTATTTGTCAAATTCTGTTGACATTCAGTATTATCTTATATTAGTTTCAGGCATACAGCATAGTGGTTAGACACATATAATTTATGAAGTGATTCCCCTGATAAGTCTAATACCCACCTGGCACCTTACATAGTTATGACCGTATTATTGACTACATTCTCTATCTATGCTGTTCTTGATGTCCCCATGACTATTTTGTATAAACTACCAGTTTGTACTTTTTAATCCCTTCACCTTTTCACCCTGCCCTATGAGTTTAAAATAGGTGTGAAAGAGCCTCCTGAATGAAAACAGGCACTAGACAATGGACGCTGTAATAACCAGTTGTAAGTTTCCAACATGGAAACTGACAAAACTTTCCCCAGAACTTTTAGAGTTCTCTTTCCTCCTTAGAAAGGAAAAGAGAGATGGATGTCCATCTCCGTTTAAGTGGCTGGCGTTCTGCTTCCTGACTACATAAACTTGGATACATCCCTGAACCTCCCTGCATCTCAGTTTTCTCACCTGTAAGATGGGGATACTAATACCTACCTCATAGGATCAGTAGAAGAGTTAATGCACAAAGTGCCTGGCACAGAGCAGATGCTTGGTGACTAAAATCCCACCCTTGTCCTTCTGAGGTCAGTATTCTTTCATGTGCTTGGTGTAGATGTGAAGACAACAGTGCTCGTGAAAATGATTCTTTTTATCCCAGGACAAAAGTCCATCCTGGTCCAACTGGGGAGCAAACTCTTTTAATAAAAGAAAAGACAAATTTGGGGCATGCCATAAAATGCATCTTGATTCTGTTTAGGCCTCAGGTCTCTGCAGGTGATTTGGGGCAACCTAAGTCCCCCCTCCCAACCCTCTCCTGTCTTTTCTCTCCCCAGCAGGTAAGACCCCACTGCCTCACTCTCTTTTATTGCTTCTAAGCCAGGTTTGCTCTGCCCTTGTGTCTTTCAAGCTTCAGCCCATGCCGGCGATGTGACCAGGACTGAGGGAGCCAGCGGAAACATGGAGACCGTGGTGATTGTTGCCATAGGCGTACTAGCCACTATCTTTCTGGCCTCGTTTGCAGCCTTGGTGGTGGTTTGCAGGCAGCGCTACTGCCGGCCTCGAGACCTGCTGCAGCGCTATGATTCCAAGTGAGTGGGCCTGGAGATGGGAAGGAGGGCCTCCAACAAAAGAAAAAGAAGTGTGGTGCTGGGCAACTCTGGCTCAGCTTTTTGTCTCTGAAAATGGTACCTGAAGTCTGTCCTTCCCAATGAAGACCTCAGAGCTTAAGAATGTTCCTTAAGCCCCCCCAACATCCTTAAGCTCCCCCCAACATCCTCTAACTCTGTCACTGAACTAATGAGAAAGTGACCAAATGTGTTCCCCAAGCGTAAAGGTGTGGCCATCTCTCCAAAACTGGCCGCCTCATTTAGCATTTGGACAAGCCAAATCCCTTTCCAACCAAAACCCTCATAGGAACAGAAATCCGATGCCCACAGTCCAGCCACACATCTAAGCAACAGACACTTGGTGTCGTGTAATCCCCACATAGGACTGTCTGTTCCCACAGATTTCTTCGTGATGCACTTCATGTGCAATATAGCGGGGGTGCCAAAAAAATGTATACAAGTAGACACTTTGGTCAACATTGCTCAAGCAGTAGTTTGCTGTAATCAGAAATGTCTGGACACGGATGGTAACCACTTTGAGCACCTCTTGTAATTGCTGAAGTCAAATGTGACTTGTATTCATCTTTTGTTGTCGGCATATATTGTGTATGATGATTTTAATAGTTTTTGCCTTTCTTAAAATGTGTATACATTTTTTTGGCACCCTCTGTATTTTGTAAGCAAGATTCTATTTTCAGTTTAGGGATGTTTTAGCTGATAGATCCATTCAGGGACCACGGCCACTAACCCTTAGTTTCTCTTACCCTTCTATCTGAATCCTATTAACGGCAGCATCTCTGTGAGTGATGATAATTAGTAAATGCCCATTTTTATGGCCCAGAAAAGCTCTGCTAATGAAAAGAATGCTATGGCGCCTCATGTTGTAAAGAGCCCTGGCTGTAAAGTCGCAGGGGGTGTTACTTCTCACACTTCTCCAGTATAACTAGGAGAGGGTGGGGTTATGAGATGAACTACTATGGTTTGTTCCCAAGAGTGATTCTGCAGACCGAGTCTGAGGTACAGGTAGATTTGGGAAATAGGAACTTCAGATTCCTTGTAAAAGGTAGGCTTGAAGGGAAAATAAGTTACAAAAGGACATCATTTTGTCCCGAAGGAGCAGCCCTGTCTAACACATCGTTGTAATGATCGTGGCGGCAGCTCTTCACTTTTCCTTAGTGGCTCGCTTCATTCTGTGTCCCTTCTCTTTTGTTTTAGTGCTCCAGCCTGCTTCCTTGACTCACTGTCTGGCCATGTGCCCTCTCCGTAACTGCAGTCCCACTTGGGGTTAGGTTTGGATCCAGGATAAGTGGTCCCTGCTTTAACTTAGTCGCTCCCTTCATCCTTTTGGGGGGCATGTGGGTCTCCATGAGGAGAGAGGCAGCAGCAGTCACCCACTGTGACACCGCTTCCCCGGGCTTTTCCTTCCAGACCCATTGTGGACCTCATCGGTGCCATGGAGACCCAGTCTGAGCCCTCTGAGTTAGAACTGGACGATGTTGTCATCACCAACCCCCACATCGAGGCCATTTTGGAGAATGAAGACTGGATTGAAGATGCCTCGTAAGGCCTTGGGGATGGTTTGCTTTCCTGCGGCCCCCTGGGGTGGGCACACAGGGCTTCTGGTGCCTTTTCTGGCTTCCTTTGCCAGAGCGCTTGACTGGGCATCCAGGAGCACTGTGTCACTTTCTGCTCTTTCCCGTGCCCGCCTGAAGGAGGAAATCGGAAAATGACATGACAGTGTGTGTCCTGGGCCCCCATGTTGTAGACCTGAATGCCAGAGCTCATAGATATCACCCTGCAGTGCTTGGTTATCTTTGGGGTGCCCATGAACTTGACATTCAGGCACCAGAGTTAAGCCTCTGTCTTCAGTGTCCTCAGGGATCTCTCTATCTACCAGGAGCCTCTGCGTGTGGCGAAGTGTATGCCATTCCACTCCCTCATCATTTAGTCATTCATTCACCAGGCAGATGTCCGCGGGGCATCATGTGCAGGGCAGTAGGCCAGGCACTGCATATAGGAAACTGGTGGTGGAGACAGAATTCTACTACATGCAGTTATCTCAGAAATAGCGGGGGGGGGGGGATGTCTTTGTGCAGAGTGCAGTGGGTACACGGAGGAGCAATGTCTAGAGTCGCCTTGGGTGGGGAGGTGGGGGTGAATTTTATGAAGGATATCACAGAGTAGGTGCCTGTTTTTTTTTTTTTTAAGATTTTATTGGGGGATTGGGGGAGGGAAACAGCGTTGGGGAATCAGGGAAGGGGAACAGACAAGTTGCTGTCATTTTGTTCTTCAGTCTAGATGGGGAGGACATTGCTTCACTGGCCCATGTTGGTATTATCATTGCGCTCTTCCTGGGTGAGGCAGATCGGTCGCCGGCCTCTGGATGGCCACTCACTGCGGCTCTTGGCAGCTCACACTGGCTGCCGGCCGCTCACGCTGGCTGCTGGCCACACACGGTAGCTTATGGCAGCCCACTGCAGCAGGGGCTGCAGCCTACGCTGTCACTGGCGACTCACGGCTGCCCAGCTCCAGGTCGAGCTGTTGTTCACCATCTTAGCTATAGAGGGCGCAGTGTCACTGGCCCTCATGTGGGATCCGAACCGGGGCCCTGCTGCTCAGATCTGGCGTCCCAAGCCAGCTCTTAACCAACATACCACTCGGCCGGCCCGAGTAGGTGCCTTTTGACTTGGGTCTTAAAACATGAGACGTTCACCAGTCTGAGCATAAAAAGAAGGCTACCCTGAGCAGAAGGAATGGTAGCAGAAGCTCGGAGCACGACTTGATCTGTGGAGAGCAGCGCTAACTGGAAGAGCCGACTGGGTGGGGTCAGGGAGGAGAAGGGAAAGGAAAGAAGGTGCTTCTTCACGGAGCTCATAGATTTGTTCATTTTAACGCTGAGGCATTCCTGCTGTCAGGCAGTGCCCAGGTGTGTCAGGGCCAGATGAGGAGTGGAAATGGTGGCTGGAGGGAGGTGGGCCTGTAAAAATAAGCATTGACAACTTCTTCTTGTCTCTCTAGGGGTCTCATGTCCCACTGCATTGCCATCTTGAAGGTAATACTCTTTGATGTCCCCAAGAGAAAAGGGGGGTGGTGGTGGTCACCAAAGCACCCCTATGCACAGACTGTTAGAGGGAAAAGGGGCCTTAGGAAGGGCATAGAACCCTTGCAAGAGGCCTTTTTTTTTTTTTAACATACCTGAAACTTTCTACTGTTTATCTCCACTCCCTACCTGGACGGTATGCTTCAGAATCCTGAAGGCCCTTTCAAAGGCTTCATTTCACCTGGTCCTCATAATACCTGTGGGAAAAACCATATATAGTCACCAGCCACATTTTCACCAACTGGAAAAAGCTGTGTGCCCAAGACTGTGTGGCTGCTGAGGGGGAAATGGGGCGTCTCACCTCCTCTCTGGGCACTTTCTTTCATTAACAGAGAGCTCAGCCCTCTACAGTGAGTGGGGCTCTGTATCTGAACTTCTCCAATTACTAGAAAGTCCTTCACTAGCCCTCTTTGGCTGCAACAGTACTCAGCCAAATGGGACAATCAGTGTTAAAAAATCCAAACCGTGAGTACTTTAAGTGGGAGACAGATTTTTTTTTTCTTTTAATGCCTTTCAGCCTCTACGACTAGGTGGAAAATTGCATCCAGTTTGCCTTTTGGGTAATTTTTATAGTTTCAGCAATTTTTTCCCCCCAATTCTTGGTGGATACTATTCTACCTAATAGGATTATAGTAATATTGAAATATTTGGCCATTTGCAAATATTGTCAGTTTCTTCATTTCAGTAACCTAGGAAACCACACATTTATCTCTTGTCTAGTAATTATTCAAGAATTCAAAAAGCTTTATCTTTCCTTCGGTGTCATTCAGTACAAGATATGAAAAAGTTTTTCATCCCACCTCTTCTCTAGCTCTCTCTCAGGGGACAAAGAAATGCCTAGTAAGGGAATCATTGTCACAGAGTCCAGGCTTATTACTTAATTCCAAGAAGGTCTTTGGGATAGATATGGTTGTATAATAGATGGAGACAGGTATAATGTCTAGAGCAATAATGGCTTATTACATCTCCCTCGTCCCAGCCGGGGTGTGTCCTGGCACTGGGTTTTGTCCCCTGCCCTTTCCTGTTAGGGGAGCAGAAGTGGCAACTGAGGTAGGGCATGAATCAGCTGAAAGGAGTCTTATTGGATTGGAATCAGTGGTCCATCCCGGGGACCTCAGCTCCAAGAAGGGGCTCTTACCTTCCTTTCAAGACCTCAAGACTCTTCTGCTTGGCTACCTGCCCTTGAGTCCCTGTGGTGGGGGTTCCAGGGAGGGAACTGGGCTCTCTCCTATGTGGGCTCTTGGGTTTCTTTCTGCCTTCTCGTTTCCAGCCCTAAGTATAAAGCAGGTAATGGGTCTTCTTTGCCAGGGACAGAGCGACATCCGGGTTCTAATATCAGAGGTGTGGGAGAGGGGAACAAAACTTTGGGGATGGCCAGCACTGTTGGTGGGTGGAGAGAGGCCACGCATCATTGCCATTTACTTGTTTTTTCCCCCCAAAGCTGTTTCATCATCATCTTGACAACTATGCTAATATATCACCCTAGAAAATTGTTGAAATAAGTACCACTTTTGGAGGAGGTGTTTAAAGGGAACAGTTGTCCTTTATCCAGCCATGTTTCTGAGGGTGCCCCATTGGAGATGGAAGACTAAACCAGGAGGTGAAGGAATAGGAAGAGAAAGTAGGTTTTTCCCCTTAAGCAAGACAGTGAAATTAGAGCACATGATTTTTCTTAGACAGATTATTTTAGCTTAGACTTCTCTAAGCCAAAACCCTGACCCTGATCTGAGGTTCCTACCCCTCCCTCCTCATCCAGCCATGTTCTCAGCTTTTGCCTCTTCCACCTCATTCCCTCTCACGTCTGTACGTCTCAATTTAATGTATCCATTAGGTTATGGAGCCTAGCTGCGGGATGGGACCCAAGGTGGGGGCTACATTTGTCTTTTTTGGGGGGTGGCAGAAGCCCTTGGGGGAGCTAGGTCACCTCTCATCTCCTCTCTCTCCCTTACTGCCTTAGATCTGTCACACTCTGACAGAAAAACTTGTTGCCATGACAATGGGCTCAGGGGCCAAGATGAAGACATCAGCCAGTGTCAGTGACATCATCGTGGTGGCCAAGCGGATCAGCCCCAGGTGAGCAGTGAGGGCTTTGGGGTTCCCACACTCTGTGCAGGGAAAGAGGGCCGGAAGCTGAGGTCAGGGGCAGGGCCAGGCTCTTCTCAAAATCCACACAGGCAACTTCAGTTATTTATGTCCTAAATACTCACAGAGCGTTCAGGAGGGTTTAGGAATTAGGAGACGTTCAAGCTAAGATGTTCTCACACAGTTCCCCGCATCTCCGGCATCAACGCTAGTCAGTGTTGTGGGACATTCCAGCAGAGGACTAGTGCTGACTCTTTCTCAGTCCCATACCAGCTGAGGCTGCGTTCCTTCCTTTGCTACTCCTTTCTCCCAGGCTCTGGGCCAGTAAGCACATTTCCCACTGGTGCCCACCCCCCCATTGCAGTAACTTGGCCATGTCTTGTCTCCCACTTATTTCTGTATTGTAGACTAGTTTGGGAGTGGCTGTCACCCACGGCCCCATCCATGGCCCAGCCAGTAACCTCCAGCACTCGGTGGTGGTGGTGGGGTGGTGGTGGTGGGGGGTGGTGAAGCCATACATCATTCAGATCTCCCAAATTCCAGGCATCTGCAAAATCTCGTGTGGGAGGCAACCAGCAGATTGGTCAACAACTACACCCCCTCCTGTGGGTTAAATTTGGTGAAGAAAAATAAAGCCCTTTTCTTTGAGAGACAGGCTGTGCTAAGTTTGTGCTGCCATCTGGTGGCTGGTATGGGGATGTGCCTGAGTGGGGTGTTGTCCCTGTCCAGGATGTTTTTTTAATCAGTCTCAGGGCCTTACTGCTGGGAGGGTGCCTCCATATCTCTGGGGGGAATGGTGGCACCCCCTCTGAGTTCCAGGGGCCCTCACTTTCCTGGTTGCCATGGTCTCAGGTAAATCACGAGGAACCAACCTTGGGAGGGAATCTGAAAGAGTTGGTGCACTTGAACTCAGTCCAGGGAGTTCAGTGAGCTGAGAAACTGGGACGGACTCAGCCCAGAACAGTTCTTGGCTTTCTCTGGAGCTGTCCCCGGATGGGTGTAGCTACGTGACTTCTACCAGCCTAGGTCGGTCTCTGGCCTGACAGACCCTCCAACCCAGGCTCTGGGCAAGCCCCGGACCTTCCTCTGGCCACTCCTGATTGGTGGAGGCTCTGCTTTGCTCACACCTGCTGGACTTTCATCTTGCTTCCTGTGACTTCCTGTGGCCCCTCGGGAGCCACACAAATTCCTGTGATTCCAGGTTATAAGGCAGCATTGCCAGGAGGGGTCAGAGTTGGAAAGAGATGGACGTTCTTCAGGACGGGTGAAGTCCTGGGTGAGCAGGATTAGTAGGGGTGCTAGAGTGAGGGGGTGTCATTGCCCAGTGGGTGGGCCGGACCTGGTGCTCGCTGGCCCATCCTTGGACAGCACACATCTCCGGACTACTTCCGCCATGTTCCCTGACACAATTCACTCTGGGTCTTTGCTTTGTCCTTGTGCCCTCACACCTCTGTTTTCCTTCTGGCCATTTTTGTCCCCATTGTTTTTCGTGCTCCGGTTTTTCCACAGGGTGTGTTGATACCATATTAGTTTCCCTACAGAGACAGGGCCTGGCGAAGACAGAGGCTGAGAATGACTGTGGCTCCGCATTTTCTCTCCAGCCCCTCAGCCCTGAGACAAGAACATTGAAGGACATCTATTTTCAAGTGCATTTAGAAATCAAACACTACATCATTATTTTTGACTCCTGATTATCGAGTGGTCCAAGAGCAAAAATTTGGAGCAAGACCTTGTATCATGCAAATCAGAATGAGTAGTTGCTCCTTTCTGAATTAGATTTAAAAAAAAATTAACCACAAACTATATCATGTGTTAAAAGAAATACAATGGAGCAGTTTGAACTCAAACTTGCAGGTTTTTTTTTTAAGTGTTCTATATAATTACCTTCAACCATTTTTTTTAACACAAAAGTAATAAATACTTGTAAAAATTAAAACATTGCAGAAATCGATTGTCTGGAAAGAAGAACCCCCACTCCGCCCTAATTCCACCTCCCCCCAATTTCTGTAGGTAACCGCTATTAAATGAGTATTCCTCCAGACTTCTCCCCCCTGCATTTCATAGCTTTTGTTTATTTATTTTGATGCAAATGAGATGGATCAAACTTTATATATTGTTTAGCAGTGTGCCTTTTTTCATGTAGTAGTATATCTTGAATATCATCTCAGATGTTCGAAAGTGTCCTTTTTAAACCCTTAGAACCAAACCAGAAAACTACATAGTCTCTGCACTGAGCCTGAAGTCTATCCAAGTCTGTCGGAAAATGTAAAAGCAGTTAGAGAAAGAACCACTCAAGACTAGGGCTTGACGATCAGAAGAGTTGGGCTAAAGAGAGGTAGGAAAGAAGGAAGGGGTAAAGGAGATAAGGAGAGCGAAATACTGAAAACCCTTTGCCTCCCCTCAGAGTGGACGATGTCGTGAAATCGATGTACCCTCCGCTGGACCCGAAACTCCTGGATGCACGGTGAGAGGGGTGGTGTGGTTGTTCTCTCCAAGCTGGAGGCTCACCGTTGGATCAGCTCTGCGCGTCAGCTGTTTGGGTTGTTGAGGACAGGGCTGTTTTGCTGGATTCCCGGGCTATCCTGGGCCTTGGGTACCCTTCACTGCAGCGTGAATGGTCAGCCAAACCAATGAGCCGAGCCTGGCTGGGTGACAGAGGGCAGCCAGTCTTAGCCCTGAAACCCAGGAGCAGGAAGAGCTAGATTAGAGTTTGAATTTTTGTGATTACACACCTGGCCCCCACTAAGTCCTGTCTGCGCCTCCCCTCCCTTCCATTTCCCTGTTGTTATCTCTGCTCTTTGCACCCTGGAAGCAGACACACCTTAGCTAGCAGCCACCTAGTGGGTCAGCGAGGCAGGTGGTGAGCAGGGCAATGAGAATGGAAGGGACAAGTCAGCTCAAGCTGTGCTCACTTTCCACAGGACACACCCAGGAACCCCTGTCTCGTGATCCTCCCCTAATACGCAGAGTATTCTTAGCCTTTACAAAATTATTGTTTTCCTGCACCAGAGGTAACCCCATTTGTGAAAACTGGATTCCTTGTCTCTCAGATTTTATATTTGACTGTTGCATAGACCTGTTTGGGTAATGACTGCCAGCTCGGCAGTGGGTCACGGGCTTCAGTTGGTTCCTCTGCCCCACTCCTGTTGCTGCACAGCTGTGCCCATGGGTTAGTCATCTGTAATACATTTCCAAATGCATCCTGCATGCTCACTGTACAAACGGTATTATTCTACAGTGAATCTTTTACTACTGACTTCAAACCCCACTCCTCATTTGGGTTTGCAATGAAATTTTTTCTCTTGGAATAGGGTGAACCAGTTGTGGGCCTTATTGATTCAGAATCAATAAAGGATGCTCAAGGTAGGGGTATGTATATCCTATATTTAAGCGGGCAGCAGTTGGATGTGCTCATCTACTTGACTAGATCCAAATTGTCCCACAAAACACTCGTCTGAGAGATATTAATAGGTATGCTGCAAGAAAGTGGGCTCCACAATCTTAAAGAAGCTAGCGAGACACCACAAATTATATTCTCCCCTTAGCTTTGTCATGCCCATCAAAGGCTCTGAGAAGGGCTTCAGTTAACCTTGTTTAAATTAGCCGTTCCCAGATTTACTTGAGCATGGAACCATCTTTTCATTACATACTTATCACCTTCCTAGGGAAGGGATTCCAGTTTGGGGAATATTAGTCTAGTAGAATCTATCCATTTGGACTTTGGCACCAAGTCCCTTATTTCCTGGGAAACCTGATCCTGTTGTTTTTTTTTTCTAGGACAACTGCCCTGCTCCTCTCTGTCAGTCATCTGGTGCTGGTGACCAGGAATGCCTGCCACCTGACTGGGGGCCTGGATTGGATTGACCAGTCCCTGTCAGCTGCTGAGGAGCACTTGGAAGTCCTTCGAGAAGCAGCCCTGGCTTCCGAGCCGGATAAAGGCCTCCCAGGCCCTGAAGGTTTCCTGCAGGAGCAGTCGGCCATCTAGTGCCTGCTGACTAGCAGCTGACCACACTAGGCCAGCCTGCCATTGTCTCTGGGCGGTTCAGCTGAGCCTTCCACCTTTTCCTGTAGTTAGTTGTTCTCCACGGTTTGGGAGTCCAGCTGTCTGTGCATACAGGGATGACCCCTGTCTGTTGATGCCTCTGTTGCAGTTACAAATGGTGGCTGGTGAGTGGCAGTCTAATACCACCATTAGAGGAGATGGCATTCACCCATCTGTGCAGCAGACCTTTGCCAACGGGTAGACTGTAAGCTTTATTTAGCTCATCTCATGCTTTCAAGAAAATTGAGCCACCATCTAAGAAGCAGGAGGTTTTACATTACAATCAGAATTTCTGGCTTCCCTGAAACAATCGGAAGGTGAGGCGGCTCTGATCTGCATTTTCAAAAGAAGACAATCCATTGGAACTAAGTAGGAGTTGCCTCCTTTGACAAGACTTGTACTCTCTCAGCTGTCCTGTTTCATTTATTTGTATTATCTGTCTGGTCCCTGAGGTATCTGAATACCCCCTCCTCCCCTTCACAGGTATGGGTTTGAAGGTGAGCACCGCAGAGTTTATTATTCCCTTTTTATCACTATGCCTGCAATTTTACCTAGCTACCACTAGGGGGAAAGTAAACATATAGGTATGTTTCTCTCAAGTGTGTGGTTATTGAGTCAAATTCAAATGCATGTGGGACATATGTGTCTGAGAACTGAGGATGGAAGGAGAGAGTCTAGGAATCCTGAGGATGCCTTGTGTGTATGACTCAAAAGGAAATATTTAAAGACCGCTGAATTCAGGCAGAGGTGAAGATACTACCGTAAAGTACTTTCCATGTTAGCCATGACATCCATGAAAGATGTGTTCTCCTTTCTTTCGACATGGGTTTGTTTTGCAAATATTGAAAAATGAGAGGCATTTTTATGACATGAGACCTTTGTGGCACCCAGAATCACTACGGCATAATCCAGACATGCATCCAAATTGCATAATTTCCATCATAGGTGTAGGAACGCCTGAAATACCTCACTTCTTCCCAGGTTCTCAGAGCCCACTTTGGTCTTGGGAGAGCGCCCTGGCTGGGGGCTGCCTTGGTTCATAGCTGATGCTGTTAAGCATCATGTTTGGAGCTCCATATCTGTTCTCATTCCATGTTCTCTGCCCTGACTCAAGTCAGCAAATCCCTCAGCCTGGACCTAGAGAACCAGGAACCCATATTCCCAAGTCTAAGATCGGGGACCTGCTTGTCATTGAGACGTGTCAATTGGCACATTTTATTTTCTCCTGGAAAGCGGGATGCTTCTAACCAGTACAACGGGCACCAATTCCTCCCTGGGGAGATGCAATCAGGAGCGAGAAGCTGGAGCTCAACTCTCGTGGACTGAAAGATGGGTTCCTGATTACAGGCGGTGCCTGATTGGATTGTCCACTTCTATCCATCCTGAACGTATGCTAGGTAGTTAACTTTCCTGTCCTGCTGGTGATCTGTGAGTGGGAAATGTCCACACAGTGCCCTGCATTTTTATCTGCACCAGAGCCCTAAGCCACAGGGAAGCAACCCTGAATTGGCCTCTCAGAAGCCATCCACCAGGTGGTTGGGGGTGGAGAAGCTTCCCCTGAACTGACGCCCACTGTCACTTAACTTCTCTGAGCCCTGGCAAGTCCTGGCACACCTGCCCCCTGAAGCCCTGAAATGCTGCCCTTTCCGCGCAAGGAGGGGTTGCTGAAGACCGTGGGAGCATCTGCTAGATGGCAGGATCTCTGACTCTGCTGCTGTGTAGTTTTTCTTTGTCTCGAGGGTAGGACAAATTAGAAGTCTCTGGATAAGGTTGGTGTTGGTGGCTGATGGTTGAGGTGGAAGCACCGTCTTTTGGTAGGAGGCAGCCCCATGCCTCTAGGCCCTTTGGGAGTTGGCTGAAGTTACCTCCTCCTTTGGGAGAGGCTGGTTGGCGAGCACCCAAGACCCAGCTACCCAGCTAGGAATGGTTTCCCAGGAGATGGACACATCCCAACTCCCTAGGTCACTAATGTCTATGTATATGGTGGTAGATCTTTTCTTCCATAACTCCTACCCCCTCCTACCCTGGAGTAGGAACATCAGACTCAAATTCTGAATGAAGAAGGAATTAGGGATAGAAACTGAGTGTGAGAAGAGCAAGATCTTTGAAATCAGACAGAAGTAGCTTCCAATTTGGCCTCAGTCATTTATTGTGTGAGCTCGAACAAATTACTTAACCTCTCAGGTGCTTAGCTCTCTCACCTGTAAAATCAAGGCCACTGCCTCACTGGGTTGGTATCTGAATCTAATGAAATGGTGTATGTGAAATTGTGTGCCTGGTACTGATTAACCAACGTTACCCCTTCTTCCTCCAAGGCCCCCACCCCGGGCCCTGATGCAGCTGACCCTGATGGTATCACTTCAGTTACCACGACTGTGTCCAAGCAGGGACTTCTGTTCATGAGCTTTGGAACTGAGTAGCCAAAACTCTGGAATCGCTGCAGTAAGGAGACTGGTCCAGCCTTGTCCCTGCCCCACCCTAAGTATGTATGTTCAGGACAGAAGGCAATCAAAGCCCTTAGTCCCTTATCAGTGTTTCCAGGGCTGATTGCTCAAACTCACATTCCTCCAGCGCCCAGCGAGCCTCCTCCAGCTTGTGAAACCTCCCAGATGGAACACGTGTTCCTGGCATCCAGCTTCCCTGGCGCTTACCCTGACCTGTTTCACCCCGGGAGCTCCTTTTCAGAGACTGTGGGCCCACGTGAAGCTGATCTTTAGAAAATGACTTACAGTTCAAAGCCCCTGAAGTTGCTTTATGACCTTGAACATTTGGAACAAGTAGCAAATGGACAATTCACATCTATTTCCTCCCCTTTCTCTATCCTCCTCTTCCCTCCTTCTCAGCTCCTCCCTTCCTCCACCCATCCCTCCCACAAATATGTACTGTTTGCTTACTCTGGCCGGGCGTGTTTGCGAGGTGCTGGGGATATGGAACAAAAGGCACAAGCCCTGTCCTCACCAAGCACAAGAGACAAGTGAGCATCTGATCGAACCGCAGCTGTGGCCAGTCCAGTGAGGGAAATGCATAGTGGGGCACCATGGAGGTACAGAGAGGGATGGGTGGCTCAAGATAGTCCCATAAGACCCCTGGGAGGAGCTGATGCCTGAGTGGAGACTTGAAGAGGGTCAGGGAGGTGCTCTGGGCAGACCAGACAACGTGGGAAAGGTCAAGGGCCAAGAGAGCATGGCTCATTTGAGAAACGTAGGTGATTGGAGAGGGCTGGAGTGTGGGATGTAAGGATCGGACAGGTTCACAGGGCATCAGATCATGGAGGACCTCGTAGGTTATATTAGGGAGTTGGAGTTTATTCTGAGCATAAAGGCGGTCGTAGAAAGGCTATACCCAGGGGAGTGACTTGGTCAGAAATGCAATTTAGAGACTCATTTACTTCATACCCTATGATGTTAGGCGCCAGGATGCATACATTTGCCCAATGCCATTGAGAACCTTTCCTCCCTGAATCTGAGAGGCTCATGATATAAAGTCAGGGTGGGCAACTGGGTGGGAAGGAGGAGAGGGCTTAGACATCAGAACAGAAAGAGCCGGGGGAATAACGTGGTTGTGCTGGGCCTGTCTCTGCCTCTG
The DNA here is from genome assembly GCF_001890085.2 of Hipposideros armiger. Taxonomy (NCBI): domain Eukaryota; kingdom Metazoa; phylum Chordata; class Mammalia; order Chiroptera; family Hipposideridae; genus Hipposideros; species Hipposideros armiger. Next base: position 728,681 of record NW_017731458.1, on the reverse strand, counting down.
TACCAGAAATGCTGATGAGCAGAGCTTTGAGTATTGGAGGCATAATTGGGTCCTTTCTATTTCATTCCATCTGTATTCTTACCATCTTCATTCTATAGATAAGGAAACCAAAGCCTAGAGAGATCAACAGCTTTCCAGGAGTTACTAAGAATCGGAGCATTGGGTTGTGGGTGGGGAGGAAACAACACATATGAGAATCCTTCCATTCTCTTCCAGGTCTAATATTTTTCATTAAAAAAAAAATGGTGGTCCTGACCCATGAATTAATTTCATGGCCGATAGTCAGTTACAACCCATAGGCTGGTAGAACACGGGCACTAAAATGAGGGCTGGGGCATGGGTGAGGTATTCTGTCTGTAGCCAAAATGACTTAATTTGTTCCATTTTGAGTAAAATGTGCGTTTACCAGAATAGTGGCAAAAATTTATGGTGCCAGATGGAATAATTAATTTATTACATGATTGATTAGTTCCAGAGTCACCTGTTGAACGTCTACACTGGGTTAAGCCCTGGGATATTGGAATGAATAAAAATATAATGCCTCTCTTGAGGCGTATATAACCTAAGGTGGAAAGAAACCCATAAAGAGTCATTTGCAGTATAATGCGGGAAGCACTAAGTAAGGGAATGTGTGTGTAAGAACTCAGAGCAGAGGTGCCAAACCCAGCTCAGGAGGGAGAGTTTCCCGAAAGTGGTGATGTCTCAGATTTGTCAAGGAGGTGTAAGAGTTAGCCGGGAAATTGGGTGGCATAGGAAAAGGTAGAGGTGGAGGAGGACAGAGGATCTAGGAGGGCATTGTGCAGTGTGACATTCCACACTGTGCTCAGGGAACCCCTGCAAGGGTCAGATGGGAGGGGAGGTGTGGTGGGAGAGCCAGAAGCCCAAGCCTAGACGCTGGACTTTTCTTCCAGGTGGTAGGGAGCAATTGAAAGTTAAAAAGGCTGTTATTTTTTCTTGGAAAACTGTCAAATGATCTCTGCACCCTCACTAGCCTTTAAGATTAACTTAATTTGATAGGTAAACACTGGTTTGGTGTTACGATAACTACCCTGGCAGTAATGCCGAGTGTGGCACGGGGTTAATTTTCACTGCCAGAAAGCGGGAATGCCAAGCGTGACTTGGGGTTAATTTTCACTGCTAGAAGCGGTAACCCCGAGAGTGGCTCAGGGTTAATTTTCACTGCCAGAAGCGGTAACCCCGAGAGTGGCTCGGGGTTAATTTTCACTGCCATTAGCAGTAACCCCGAGTGTGCCTCGGGGTTAATTTTCACTGCTAGAAGCGGTAACCCCGAGCCACACTCAGGATTACACTGCAGTGTCCCAGAGAAGTCCCTTACCTGCTCCCTGCGATCCTGCAGTGTCCTCCTGTGATTGCCGACGAGAACGCTGGCCGATGACAAATTGCAGTGTTTTTAATTTGATTACATTATTGAATAAAATTATATTATTTTTTATAATTATTTATTATATTATAATTTATGACTTTGTGTTTCACACTTTATCATACCTGGGATGCCTACTAG
>NW_017731458.1:724048-726134 GCF_001890085.2 Hipposideros armiger | reverse complement strand
GGGTGCCATAGGTGGGTGGGTAATAATAATATTCACAGGTTAGATGTAGAGGCAGAACAAAAAAACACACATATACAACCAGAGTAGAATAAATCAAACCTTCCTTTATCAACCCCAAACTCAGTCTAAAGTTAAAGATGGAAACGGTTAGGGAGCAAAGAGATGGACAAGGGAGGCCAGGAGAGGCAGGGAGAGTCTTTAAGGACTAGTAGGAGGTGGTCGGGCAGACAGAATGAGTGGGGGTGTGGGGGAGGGGAAGCGACCTGCCCCGAGGTAGGATATGAAGGCACCTAATATGTTTGGTTAGAATCTTAGATGAGAAGAAGCAGTGATGAGAGAGAAGATTGGAAACAGAATCAGGGAAGCCAAGGAGGGCCCACAAATCATGTTAAGACCTTTATTCTGGGAGCAACAGTGAACCATTGAAGATATAGTCCCAATGATTCTTGGCGTCTTGCAGAACCAGTCTCTGCATAGAGTTTCATTGGAAAAGGCAGAGTCTGGCAGAAGCAACAAGAAACGAAGACCCGTGATCAAGTTCCATTGCCAATGGTACCGGTCTGCACCCTCTTAGAGCCTAGCCTCTCTTCACCTGAACCATTATCTCTGCTCTTCTCCCATCTTTCTCTTCCCTTCTCTTCCTTGGTTCTGGGAAAGAGCAAGGGCTTTGGAGGGAGACAGACCCAGGTTTGGATCCTGATTCTGCCACTCCTTGGACATCTCCTTCCCCACCTGCCTGCCTCCGTTTTTTCTGCAAATTCCATTGGACATCTGTTCTGTGCCAGGCTTGTCTGAGTGCCGGGGACTTAGGGCAGATATCAACCACCCAATTTCTGCTCTCATGGGATTATAGACTCGTGAGAAAAGACAGATATTAAGCAAATGAGTGCTTACATAAATGAAAAGTTTTAAAAGTACTTTAAAAAGAGAGATAGAGTCTTATGAAAGATTATTAGGAGAACTTCTCTATCAAGATGTCAAAGAAGCCTTTCATGAAAAAGGGGTCTATTATCTGGAGGATAAATAAGAGTTCAGAGGTGGAGGACTGGGGACCCAAGGGGCAGTCCGTGCAAAGGTCCTGTGGCAGGAGGACAAGAACTGAGACAAGGCCAGTGTAACCAGACAGTACACCGGGAGGAAGACAAAGGTGACAATGAGGCAGGAGGTCAAATCATGCCAGACCTTGTAGGCCATGTGAAGGACTTTGGTTTTCATCTGAAGGCTGATTTGAATTCATTCAAATGGTTTCTTCAAAGTTGGTGGGGTTGGAGGTAGAGACGCAATCAGGTTTGTATTTTGAGATGATCCTTTTGGCTTCTATGTGGAGAACCAATCAGAGGGAGCCAGAGTAGGTAGGGAAGACCCAGTGCTACTGCATAACTCTAGGCAAGAGACGATGATCGCTTGACCTGGGCAGGGAGAGGGAGATGGACAATTCGGGGAGTGGATACTTTTGAGACATGTTTAGAAAGTAAAATAAACAGGACTTGGGGTAGATTGGATGTGGTACAGTGATGCAAGTTAATGGGGTGTCAAGAAAGACTCCCAGGTTTCAGGTTTGCATACCTACATGGGGATGACTGTTTAGGGATAGGGGTCACTGGTGCAGGAAACACCAGAAAAGGATCATGTGTAGGGAAGAGGCTGAAGCCATCTGCTTGGGTCTTGAAGAGTTTGAGGTGCATTTGAGACATCTGTGTTGAGTTAGACATAATGGTTGAAGTTCAGAGTAGACTGGGCTGGAGATTTTTCATGGGTCGTTATTGTTAGGGTTATGGCTATGGGGGTGATGCTAGGGAAAGAGTATGGAATGAAAATAGAAGAGCGTCATAAGGAACTCCAGCATCTAACATGGTGTTGGGCCAGTAAGGCACTTGTAGAGTTATTTTGATGGTAAATGAAATACCGTAAGCCCCAGTGCCTGGTACACCGTAGTCACTCAGTAAATGCTAGATACATCTCCCTTTTCTCCTTTTAACTACTTGTCTCCTTTATTTTATTCTTCTCTATTTTCTGGCTCTATGTATTGCAGCCAGAGACTTAAGTCCAATTCTTACAACTTGAGATGGCCCCAGGATACCTAGTG